>NC_089582.1:118196923-118311215 GCF_019320115.1 Miscanthus floridulus | reverse complement strand
ACATTGGTTCCGTGGCGTGGCGATGATGTTATGTATGTTGACTTTGCAGAATTTCATCACTATGCCACCTGACCTCTTTGGACAAAGTTATCATTAGCTGCTATTGCCTGTAAGTAATAATTCTTCGATCTATTATTAAACTCATCATATATGTGTATATGCATATAAATTATCCTAACAAGTACTATATATATGCAGATTTACAATGACAGAGCTCAGAAAGGAAGGCTGCAATGAAAATTGGTTTTGTTGATCCCCATATAGTATTCAAAGACCCAGTTACTCCAAAGACTAATTGGAAGTATGAGTCAGAGAGTAACCTCATGAACTTCTTAGTGAACCAACGCCACAAGAAGGATATACTCTTTCCCTACAACTTTAAGTGAGTGTTAATAATGTCGATCATCCTTAATGGCTCATATGTTGATTCTAGTTAATTAATGAGTGTTATGCGTTATATCCTATAAACACATGCAACAATCATTGGATATTGATGGACATCGATCTGGTGAAAAGTCACTTGATAATCTGACTCGATGAGAAAACGACAACAAGACTACCAAGATATGATAGATATTATCCAGAGGTAATTTTGGTATCTCTAGCAACTATATATACCACAAACATGATGATTAACTATATCTGATGATGTGGCAAAATTTTTATTGGGCAGTGTTTGAAAAACCTTTATTGAGAAGCAACACATGAAAAAATGCAAGCGCCACTGAATATAATCCCTTTGAAAGTAAGTCCCCTGAATCGCATCATCTTTATTAATTAAACATATAGCTTTCACCAGATCACCAGATTGGATGACAAATCTTTTTTCTCGTAAAGTGGTGTCTGAGGCAGGAACAGGGGAACAACTACTGTGGTTACTATGTTTACAAGTTTATCAAGGTGGTCTCCCAAAGAACTCCTACAGAGAGACTCAAAGTACATTAAAAATAAACTATATTCATTTAATTATTATTATTGATTGTGTTACTATGTATTTATATATATATATATATCTTTTTTGTACATATATTAATTTATTTTCCTTTAATTCAAACCTATAGGCTCGATGGTTGGAGGAAAAGGTCATACGGCAAGACCAAATCAAAGCAATTCAAGAGTCTATAGCCGATTTTTTAATGAGCAGGTCATCGATTCCAAGGGCGAGTTCTACTTCGACCCAACACTGCCATTAAAGCCAAGCTAGAGGATGAGAGAGGAAACTTGTTATATCACAACAACTATAATGTAATCTTTTGTAATATATGCACATGAAATAATATAATGTAAAATACACATATGCATGCATGCATGTAAATATATATATGATGCATGCATGCATATATATATATATATATATATATATATATATATAATATATATAAATATATATAATATCTATATAATATATATATATATATATATATATATAATTTTCTATGCTTGAATTGTGTAATTTAATACGTTCATTGTGCTTGAACCGAAACATACTATACACGCATATAAATGTATAATTAGCAGCGTACAATACGACTTCGAAAACCTATTTTGAAAAGAAAACAAAAAAATGAAAGAAAAGAAAAAAGAAAAAAAACTTTAGTCCCGGTTCGTATTACCAACCGGGACTAAAAGGTGCCGGCCATCGTGGCATGTCAGGAGGCACCTTTTAGTCCCGGTTGGTGTTACCCACCGGGACTAAAGGTCCCCTTTAGTCCCGGTTCCTGACCCGGGACTAAAGGACCCCCCTTTAGTCCCGGATGCTTGCTCCCGGGTGGGGAACCGGGACTAGAGGGGGTTCCCCACCGGGAGTAAAGCTCTGTTCTCTACCAGTGTTAGTTAGTTAGAACTATGTTTACCATTTAGTCTAAGGTAAATTTTGGTTCTTAAGTTTAGGTTATATTTTCTTAGTTTTAATGCAAATGGTTCACCTTAGATTGCTTTAGTTTTTTTGTTTTACATTAATTTGTGATGTTTTGATTGGTTAAATTATAACCATTTTATTAATTAGATGCAAGACATGTATCGTGAGCAGTTTTGGCGAAAACGGGGTCGTCCTAGAGAATTATACCCCGACGTGTCTAGCAAAGATGCCCCTGTCCCTCCTGACCTCCCTGTCCCTACCTGTGATTGTGGTTTTTCCGTCCACGTGTTTCAATCGAGATATCGAGACACAGCTGCGTGTTTCTACTACACATGCAGTCATTTTAATGTAAGTAGTTGTCTCCGTATCATTATTTCTTCATTTGTGTTAGTAGTTTACTAATATTTTGGTGGAATTTTGTTGTGTAGGCACATGAGAGGTGCTTTTTCTTTCAGTGGATCGACGGTCTAGATAAGTTTGACTCAAGGTACCACATTTTTACGATTGGTGGAGAGGGAGACATCCACGTGAGCACTTCGAGCTGTGGGTTCCACCTCCCCTAACACCCCCCATGACGGCTGAGGAGAAGCATGTAGCCGCAGCAAGATGACTTGAGGAACCTTTTCTGTGCGATTGCGAAGATCGAGCTGTAATATCCCCTTCGAATTCATTGGAGTTTGTGTGTGGCAACAAGCACGAAATAAGTGCAAAGTGTATCTATTGAACTGTTTAGCTCTATGTGTGCATGTACTAATCTATCCTATTTTAGCTCCATGGATTTGCGAAGCGTCATTTTAGAGAGTGGTTCTATGGTCCTAAGAATCATTGGCTAGATCCAAAGGAAAATGAAAAGAAGAAAGAAATGATAATCATCGAAGCACCTTCTGTCTTGTGCGAATGTGGTGTTAAAGCCAATTACGGCCTAGTCCCTTCGAAGCTTGGAATAGGCCATTGATGTGGCCATATGGTTGACTATGATAAGGTTGGTTATTGTTGTGGAAACTATGAAATCAAATTTTTCTTGTCTGAAATGACTTATGATCTCATTTTTCGTTTGAACAGAGCACTAGGAAATAATCTAATATTAATACCTATATCAACAATTCTAACTTACTATACTAACTACACTAAGTAATCTAATATTAATACCTATACCAACAATTCTAACTAACTATACTAACTACACTAGCTAATCTAATATTAATACCTATACTAACCATACTAACTAACTAACTTTACTAACTATACCTATCTAGCTAATAAAAAAACTAACCCTTAATCAGTTAACTTTACTAACTTTACTAACTAACTTTGCTGACTAATTATAGAAATTATTATTTAGTCCAACAAATTTTGAATCCTAACAACAAATGTACAAGAGGATTACCTCGACAAACTAGAGGGAGATTGGGGCTCACCCCAATCCAGCAAAGGAGACGAGATGGGCGGCGGGGCCAGCGCCGGCGGTTCTTCTGCCGCCGACAGTTGGTGGCAGGGGAGGGAGGATGGGAGAGAGGGAGGCGACGCTACAAGGAGCGTGTGGGGATATACCCCCGGGTACCACAAGATGGTACATGGGCCGCACCATCCGAGGTGGCCCGGCCCGTAAGATCAAGACGTGCACGGCGCTGCTTGGCGTGCACCGCAAGACATTGTAATAGTACCAAATAGGATACTTTACTTGTAACCTTGTCCCTTCGGAGTATATAAGGAGGGGCAAGGGTCCCCTAGAGGACAGATCCATAGAGATCATATAGTATACATCTCAATACAATACACCAAAGACACAGGACGTAGGGTATTACGTCGATCAGACGGCCCGAACCTGTCTAAATCGTTGTCTCTGCGCCTTGTGTCACCATCTGGTTCCTGATTACACGCATCCTACCGATAATCTACCACCATGGGCACCCCCCTCGGTGGACTGCCGACCATATTTCGTCGACAGTGGCGCGCCAGGTAGGGGGTGTGCGCTTGATCCATGGCGAGCCAGATGGACCTCAAATCAACAACGCGTTCTCGTCGTCAATCTCGTGGAGATCCATCCCGGTCCACGACGACGATTCATCGCTGCTACACCAGCCCCTGCGACAGCAGATCCGATCTCGGAACCACCTCCGAGGTCGTTTTCACCAACGACTCACCGCCGCTGCTCTCGTCAGCCCTCGTCGACGACTAGCCGCCGCTGCTCTCGTCGGCCCTCGTCGACAACTCGCCGCCGATGCTCTCGTCGGCCCTCGTCGACAACTCGCCGCCGATGCTCTCGTCAGCCCTCATCGATGACTAGCCGCCGCTGCTCTGGTTGGCCCTCGTCGACGACTCGCCGTTGCTGCTCTCGTCAGCCCTCGCCGACCACTCGCCGTCGCTGCCCTCATCAGCCTTCGCCGACGTCCCTCGCCGTCGACTCGTCGTCACCGCTCGGCGGCCTTCGCCGATATCCCTCGCCGACCACTCGCCGTCGCTGCCCTCATCAGCCTTCGCCGATGTCCCTCGCCGTCGACTCGTCGTCACCGCTCGACGGCCTTCGCCAACATCCTTCGCCGACGTCCCTCGCCGTCGACTCGTCGTCACCGCTCGACGGCCTTCGCCGACATCCTTCGCCGACGTCCCTCGCCGTCGATTCATCGTCACCGCTCGACGGCCTTCGCCGATGTCCCTCGCCATCGACTCGTCGTCACCGCTCGATGGCCTCCGCCGAGCTCCGACCACCTCGACCACCAGACCACGTCGACCACGTCCCGAGCAGCTCCGTCGAGCTCCGACCACGTCGACCACCAGACCACGTCGAAAACATCCCGAGCGGCTCTGCCGAGCTTCGACCACCAGACCATATCGCAATGATGATCGCCGCGAAGAACGGCGCTATGACAATCGCGACCACAGTCATGACGACAGGTCAAAAAGCTCGAGGACCGGACAACTTCATCGCCAACGACACATCAAGCCATCTCTCGAACATCGCAACACGTCGACTACACCCTCCGGCCGTCAATAAAGCTAAGTATTATTTTTAATTGAAAATTTCTTCGATCATCGTACACCTCCGCCGACCACCCTTAGGGTGCGCTCCGCGTCGAATTTTCTCCATACATACAGTCCAAAACATGTATAAGTTTTTACAACGGTTCGCCGATACGTTTTCCTTCCTGCTTGAGAATCCCAGAGCCGGCACTGTCTCCGGCTCCACCCCACGCGTGCATGAGAGTCCGCCCTCTGCGCTACGGGTAGTCGGCAGTCGCTCCCTGGTAACACTGGCACTCTACGCGCGGCAGCGTTCCGTACCTCGCGCTACGAGATGTTGGTCAGCCCAGGGCTGGCGCATTCTTCAGGACAGGTTAATACATCGCGCTACGCCTCTACATAACAAAAGGGCTAAAAACAGCTAATATTATTTTTCGAATATTACACCAAGTATAATTCATCGCCAACCGAACACCAAGTGTTTACTTCACCTCCTATAGAGAGGTCAATATATTTCGTACACCATCATGTACTACCGCTCTCCGTGTTTATTTTTCAGGAACACAGTTCGGTCAGCGAGCTCATGCTTCAGGGTTCGCCAAGACCACTACGGTGCTCGAGGACTCTGGCCAGACCACGCTCGTGCTCGGGGACTCTGGCCAGACCACGCTCATGCTCGGGGACTCGCCAGACCACTCCGTGCTCTGGGACTTCTCGCCAGACCACTCCGAGCTCCGACCACGTCGATCACATCTCGAGCAGCCCCGCTGAGCTCTGACCACGTCTCGGGGACTTCGTCGATCGCTCCTCGACCTGTGCTCGGGGACTGCCTCGATCACTCTCCGACCACGGCTCGGGGACTTTGCGTCTTGACTACATGTGACTGGCAACTCGCATACAGTTGGGATATTTTTTCTCACTTGGACCTTGCTACAAGGCTCATACCTCGCCTTCCAGCAAGCTCGGGGACTACATCGGTACGATGCACCTGCCGGTGCATCTCGTATCGCCTGTACGACGATTGGATTCTCAATTTAACTGGGAATTCTTTTTAGACCCTGGCACCACGTGCCTAAGTCACCTACTACCAGGCTCGGGGACTAAGTGGGCACACTTCACCTTGCGGTGAATGTGCTTGTTTTTCGACCACTACGCCTCTGATGATCAAAGATGCTATGCTTCAAGACGCACTTACATTTCTTTTCAGAAATACAAGTGGGCACACTTCCTGTGACGGAAATCTTTTTCTTTCTTCTTAAGAGCACCATACATTCTTCGGACAACCTACTTCTCCGGCGACAACGGTGGTCGGAGATGTCAAGAACTCAAGCCTCATTGTTCGGAGAAGGTTGAAACGGCGTGTCGCATCAGAATACATGGCGCTCGGGGACTAGCTGTGGGGGATATACCCCCGGGTACCACAAGATGGTACATGGGCCGCACCATCCGAGGTGGCCCGGCCCGTAAGATCAAGACGTGCACGGCGCTGCTTGGCGTGCACCGCAAGACATTGTAATAGTACCAAATAGGATACTTTACTTGTAACCTTGTCCCTTCGGAGTATATAAGGAGGGGCAAGGGTCCCCTAGAGGACAGATCCATAGATATCATATAGTATACATCTCAATACAATACACCAAAGACACAGGACGTAGGGTATTACGTCGACCAGACGGCCCGAACCTGTCTAAATCGCTGTCTCTGCGCCTTGTGTCACCATCTGGTTCCTGATTACGCGCACCGTCTACCGACAATCTACCATCATGGGCATACCCCTAGATGGACTGCCGACCATATTTCGTCGACACTAACCCTCGACGAGAAGAAGGGCATCCTCCTCATTGATGGTCGGTTTCCTCCACATTGACGGCCGCTGCACGACGACCTGCTCCAGCGCCAGACCCCACCGGCAAGCTTTCCCAACCCTACCTTGAAGACCCGACCAGATCTGCTCATCGTGCAAGGTATTCCATCCCCATTCTAGGCTCTATAGTTCATGTTAGCGAAATTTTGGTAGTGAAATAGTTGCTCTATACTACTGAAATTTTGGTTATGAAATAGTTCCTTTGTAGTTCATGATAGCGACTGTGCATGTTCTGAATACTTTTGTTGAGTTGGTATAGATGTCGGAAATTAATTGGAACGTAGAGAACACTCGGATCCTATGTGGTTTGATGGCCGAACAACTTGAGAAAGGAAATCGGCCAAATACATTCTCGAATTCAGTTGGTTATGTTGCGGGTGAAAAAGAATTCAAAGATAGGACATGTATTGAATTGACCAAGGGGAAAATCAAGAACAAGTGGGATAAATTGAAGGAAGATTTCAAGGCATGGAAAAAGTTTAAGATGAGGCAAACAGGAACCGGTTGGAACCATAATAATGACACTATTGATATGGACGATGTATGGTGGAAGAAAGCTAGAGCTGTAAGTGTTATATGTAGGAATGTTACCTTATTTGTTAATTAGTTGTTGTTATTATTTGTACTAATATATGTTGCTCTCTTGCATATTTTTAGAACATTCCAGGCTATGGGAAGTTGACGACTTGTTATCAAGGTATCGTTAATGTTGGTGCTAACCATTGGTTCCCTTGTGGTGCCAATGTTGCAATGGCTGCAGCACCTACACTTGGTAGTGCGACACAAGAATCAACACAAGATGAAGGTGCGGCACAAGCTGAGGAAGGTGCGGCACAAGATGTGGCAGAAGGTGAGGAGGTTACCCCTTCCCCTGGTAGTGGCAAGAGAGCGGCAAGGCCTATCTAGGATACAGGCAAGAAGGCTAAGACAGTGAATGTAGTTCTCATTCAAGAAGCAGACACTAGTATGGCTAGTTTAGCAAATGCATATGCTGCCAAGACTGGGATGGGTGACTGAGACCCTAAACACTCCAGGGGAATGCCACACAATGCTTTGGATGAACAAGGATATCTTTTTGGATCTTCATGATGTGTTGGTTGAGAGGTATGGTTTGCATGACACTAGTGTACTATACCATGCAATGGAAGTGGATGCGCAAATCTTCCCACATCATCCACAAGGTACAAATATTACAAACATTTTGCATGCTCAATTTCATACTTCACATTCTTATGCTATTTTTTTTATATGTGCAGGCAAGTACTATGTTGTGGACGCAAGCTATCCTAATCGTCCAGGTTACCTAGCTCCATACAAGGGTGAAAGGTATCATTTACCTGAGTGGCATCGAGGTATGGAACCAAATACTCTAAAAGAGAAGTTCAACTGGATTCATTCATCTATTCGTAATGTTATTGATCGTTCATTTGGAGTATCAAAGATGAAGTGGCAAATTCTATATAAGATGCCTCCCTATTCCATGCTCACACAAAAGAAGGTTGTAGCTGCTACCATGGTTCTTCACAATTTCATACGTAAGCATGCTAGTAAGGATGTGGACTTTGCTAATTTCGATCGAGATACGAACTATGTGCCGACTATCTCAAAAAGGTACAACAAATATGATGTGTCTCAACATGCCTATGATGGATCCACTTTGGAATCAAGCTTTGTGACTATGGACTCATTTTGTGATACTTTGGCTATGTTGACGGTAGTTAACAACCATTATAAGCCATCAATTAAACATGTATAAGGGCATAAATGTAATCACCAATGAAGGTTTAGGGGTTTAAACTAATGAATTCCATGAGCTTTGGTGATTTCATGACTGCAGGAGGATTTATCCAGAAAACATCTCTCGGGACCACTGGCATACACTACAAACAAACAAACCAACATCAACAAGTGATTCAACCCGCGAAACCTACAAAAGACGACTCAAGACGGAGCCTAAGCCTCGCCACTAGAAGGAGGAGCCCACCTAGCACCATAGTGGGCCGGCTGGTCCACTAGGGAGGCCGCCCGGCCCATGGGGGTGGCCCATCACCCTCCGCCACCGTGTACTTCTTTCTACGATCTACACCATTGATTCTAAGGCGGTTTTAGGTTGGTTCATCCAACGGTGGTCGAGAGAGTTGACGCGGATCGATGATGTGGCAATTCCTTGCCTCATACAGTCATACTCTACCTCTGGCCTATATATAGCAGCCCCTACCCCTCTCCCTTATTAGATCCTAAAACCCTAATTCATATTCTCCTCATGAGGATTAGAGCCAGCTATCAAGAGAAGATTAGTCCTCCATAGGATCTAGTCTTTAGAAATAGAGAGATGGAGAGTGAAGGAAGAGTTTCGAGGAGATGCCGGCCTGTCGGTGCTCTCTCTACGGCTTGTACCTTGGCGGAAGTCAACCTTGCGTATGAGATTTCTCTAGTAATCAGCTTCTAATTCAAGTAAGCATCGTGTTTATATTGTTCATCAGGTTTATAACTCTTTGAGTGCTTTAATCTATAGGACGCTCTAGGTTAAAGTAGTAATTGTAGGTGTAAGCGTGGTGCTTAGACCGGGTTACTTGTGGATGTACCCCATATTTTGGATCGATGGTAGCTCGCGAGGGTGACTCTTATAGACTCGTTGAATCCTCTGTATCCCACCTCTCGTTTGTAGGCCTAGCAGGATCTAGTTACTATAGAAAACATACTATGTCTGTGTTTCTCTTAGTAATATCCTCAATTGAACAATATAAGACATAGCTTATCGAGATTAGAACTAGAAGACCTTAGCGATCTCCTCTACACTCCCGACTTTCTTAAGTCTTATTGCTACTCCAGGTTAAGTTGGACCGTAGTTAACCTCACACGTTTCCCTATGGATACGATACTTAGAATACTTCCGGGTAAAAGCTACAGCGGTATCCGTGCGCTTACGGATTTATCTGTGTGCGTTAAATATATTAACAGTCTATATCCGTCGCATTAGCTTGGAATTAATGTAATCATATTTTCAAACTATGGACTTGTATCTTAGACTATTTGGTTGGACATGATTATCTTATAATATGTTGGTATTTTAATTTAATTCACATGCTTGTTTTGCCGTTGGACGCATCATTGAAGTACACTCATGTCTATCAAGGGCAAACTGAGCAATCCACATTGATAAAACACCATTCTAAAACTGAAAGTATCCTTCTAGCCAAACATCCCTACAGACAACTCCAATTTCACTCAAAGCCTGCCTGAAGTTCTGGAGTGGAGCTGAGTTAAGCCATGCCACGCAGCCGCATAGACTCCTGATTTTGAAGTGCTTGGGAAATGAGTCAGTCTCTCACTCTCTCCTCGTCACCGCACACGACTCCAACAGGTGGGTCCCACACGTCAGAGGCCCATTCGGTGGAGAAAACGTAGTGGAAGGCCCCCACCCTTCCGCCGCGTCGTCTCCTTCGTCCTCCCTCCGCCCCGCCGCAAAAACCCTAGCCGCAACTTCCTCCGCCTCCACGGTTCTCAGCCGCGACCTATCTCTCCTCTATCTCCAAGGCGAAGACTAGGTGGTTTCGTTACCGGCCACGGGCTCGAAGGCGATGGCGGGCGGCGGGAAGAAGGAGAAGGGCGAGGGACTCGGGCGCGCGCTGATCCGGCAGCGGAACAAGGCGGCGGCGGCCGCCAAGGAACGGGGCGAGGCGCTCGCTTTCGGCCGCCGCCGCGCGATGCCGCTCGAGTCCGTCATCGACGTCAGCGACATCGACGCCGTGCTCCAGCGGGCCGCGGAGGCCGACCAGCTCGCCGAGGGCGCGTCCGTCTCCTCCGACTCCGACCTCGTTATCGACCTGTGAGCCCTCGCCTCCTCCCCTTTTCCTTCATGGGGATAATGAAATCCCGCTTCTTGTTTTGCTGGTGCTGCGGAATTAGCGTGTTCTCTTGTTGTGGATTCTTACGGATTGGATTGGTTGCGCCAGGGATGCGACGGGGGAGACGGAAGAGGAGAGGCGGCGGCTTCGCAAGGAGCAGGAGGCCCTGCACGCCAGCAGCCTCAGGGTCCCCAGACGGTGAGCATTTCTGACCGTTGATGGTGTTACTGTTTGTTCTTGATTTTAGGATTGTTCCTTTTCTGATTATTATATGAATCCTGTGTGTGTCATTCAGACCGCCATGGCATAGTCAGATGACCGTGGAGGAGCTTGATGCGAATGAGCGGCGGGCCTTCCTGGTATGGCGCAGGAATCTTGCGAGGTTGGTTCAGAAGTACATGTTTGGGCGCTAAGCTATAACTACTGAATTCTTTATAATTGGCAATCAAATAAAACAAGTGAGCTTATGAGCTTTATGATGCACCTCTACTTGATATTATCGGTATCGGCTATGCTACTGGTTTATTTTTAGAACACATTCCTGTCACAGATTACCTTCTGGATAGTCAAAGATGAGACTTGCATTCTTAGACTGAACAGTATGTGTTGGTTGTAAAATTTGACACGGGGTGCTTAATGCGTTTTTTTGTATACCAATGCTTTGAGTATGTAAGTCTGATGAGCAATCTCCTATGCAGATTGGAAGAGAATGATAAGCTTGTCCTGACTCCCTTTGAGAAGAATATTGACATCTGGAGACAACTCTGGAGAGTGCTTGAACGCAGTGATTTGGTAAGTTACACTCCACTGAATTGTTAGTGTCAGCGTTGTGGCTTTGGTTGCTTGCCTTACAAATCTTTCTCTGAGTGTGTGCTTATACCGGACCGTTTGTTAAACTAGTCTAGGAAAGTAACATACACTGATCTGGGGTCACTTGCAAACTTTATAGGGTGTTTGGTTTGGTGAATGACTCCATTCTAGATAAGGTGGTGCATCATGAGCCCATTCCTTCAATTTGGTGGAATGACCCCATTTCTCGTACTAGTACTAATTATTAGCTTATGAGGAATGAGGTGATGATGGATCAATCCATTCCACTCCACAAACCAAACAAAAAAAGGTGATGCATTAAAAGATGGACTAACTCATTCCTCAAACCAAACACCCTATTAGTATAGCTGTTGGTGCTTACATATCATTTTCATGGAAATATGCTACTCTGCTTGCTCAATCACGTTTGTGCAATTCTGATCGAAGAGTAACATGTCGTGATATAGTTTCTTATGCAAATAAATGACCGTTTTCTTTTCTTCTGTGAAGTTGGTTATGGTGGTTGATGCTCGGGATCCTTTATTCTACCGGTGCCCTGATCTTGAGGTACTACTTTTCTTGATTTTGATATAAATTGTTTAGCTTTATTAAATGGTATATAACTCGTAATAGGCCAAACAAATGATGATGGCTTGCCAGACACTTCTTAAAACTCCTTCGATGTTGCAGAACTGCACAGAATCAGTAAAATTGTTACATAAACATGAGTCATTCAGAGTTATGTTTTAGCGCTTTCCTTGTCCATTTTATAACCAATAAATGTACAAATGGAAACTGTTTTTCCTGTATTTCTGGCAGAAGCAAGCCATATTTGTTTTTGTATCATGAAAAAACAATTGGAACTGAGATTTCCTGGATATCGCCACATTGAAATATTATTTTCTGCCAGATTGCAATGAAGCCATGTTTCCCAGAAACTATATTCCTTTCAAAGCAAGCATGTATTGATCTCACTTTTCTTTGTTCCGCATTAGGATAAACTTGCTATGACTTCTATTTTCTAGAAGTGTAAATTATGTTTTTTTCTGGAATCTTTGTTCTTTCTTGGGAGTTTGCTTTCACGTCAATCTTTTTATGTTGCACACTGTTTTTTTTGTTGGTGAGCATAGTACCTTGTTTTTTACTTGTATAAGTTCTGACATGGCTTTCTGTGTGTGTACTAGGTACATGCAAAGGAAATTGATGAACACAAGAGAACGATGCTCCTTGTTAACAAGGCTGATCTGTTGCCATTAAATATCAGGTCTGCGTATTGTTCATATGACTTGATTGATTGTGTACTACCTTTATTGCCTTAGGAGTGACATCATTACATTTGTTCAATGCAGGAAGAGATGGGCTGATTATTTTAAGGCACATGATATTCTCTCTGTGTTCTGGTCGGCTAAGGCTGCCACTGCCACATTAGAAGGCAAAAAGTTAAGTGGATACTCTGAAGAAGAATCTGCTTCACTTGATTTGGATACCAAGATATATGGCAGAGATGAACTGTTGATGAAGCTGCAAGCTGAGGCAGAATCTATTGTAGCTCAGAGAAGGACCTCGACTACTGTAGATGATCAGGAAGCCAGTTCTTCAGATTCTGTTTCTTCAGTGGCTAAGCATGTAGTTGTTGGATTTGTTGGCTATCCAAATGTTGGAAAGAGTTCAACAATAAATGCTTTGGTTGGGGAGAAGAGGACTGGTGTTACTCACACACCTGGCAAGACAAAACATTTCCAGACACTGATAATCTCTGAAGAGCTTACTCTGTGTGATTGCCCTGGTCTGGTCTTCCCATCCTTTTCAAGCTCAAGGCATGAGATGGTGGCATGTGGTGTCTTGCCGATTGATAGGATGGCAAAGCACCGGGAAGCTATTCAAGTGGTCGCAGATCGTGTCCCAAGGGATATCTTTGAGCAGATTTACAAAATCACCTTGCCGAAGCCAAAGCCATATGAACCTCAGTCTCGGCCGCCAACTGCTGCTGAGCTGTTGCGAGCCTACTGTGCATCTCGTGGGCATGTCAGCCATGCCGGTCTGCCGGATGAGACCAGGGCTGCTCGACAGATACTGAAGGATTACATTGATGGTAAAATCCCACACTTTGAACTCCCTCCTGGCGTAACAGACTCTGAGGTGGATCTTGAACAAATCATCGGATCAGAAGGTCCAACTACTTCAGCAGCGAATGAATCAGATGCTGATGAAGAGGGTGAGGATGGAGTGGATCCTGCTGAACCAGACATGAGAGATGTCCTGGATGACCTCGAATCTTTTGACTTGGGCAATGGAGGGTCCAAAACTACTGCAAAGAAGAAAGAGGCATCCCACAAGCATCACAAGAAGCCCCAGCGGAAGAAGGATCGGTCCTGGAGGGTTGGCAATGATGGTGGCGATGGAACAGCAGTTGTAAGGGTGTATCAAAAACCCGCTGTTAATTTGTCCGCAGTCAGCGCAAGCGGCAGGGCCTGATGCCTCAACTTAATGCTTGTACAACCACGGCACACATGGGCAAGGGCATGGGATCTCTTACTGTAACAATGGCTGAAGCTACTTCGATGGAAGGGAGAAAGTAGTGCTAAGCATGAGAGTTTGCAAAACCTTAGAAACAGCGCTGGTAGTCGTTGCCAGAACCTGTGTTGCCCTTGCGTCCTTACCATATATATGCCTTGAGTTGTAGCGTGGTAGATACACACTACATCAGGTGGCATGTGCTGTTTTATTTGTTTCCATGTCTTACATAGTTGCAAATATACCTTTATATGTGAAAAAAAATATATTCAGATGATTGATACTGCTAACTTGCAATGTCTGGATTTTTTTACTGCCCTTTTATTTTGTATCGATCACGTTCTCATTATGCTAGATTTTGTTATTGCTCATCGAGCGCTATGTAAGAAGGTCTAGAAATGCCAGAATGAGCATATAACTGCAGGAAGCTCAGTAACAAGCAGTCACCATTTACTGAGATGTGTATGTGTACACGGTACACCCATACATTCGCTAACATCGTAATTGTAGCAGCCAACTACAGAAAGCTTATTCAGCTACCGCTAGCATTGTAGCAGCCAACTACAGAAAGCTTATTCAGCTACCGCTAGCATTGTAGCAGCCAACTACAGAAAGCTTATTCAGCTACCACTAGACTACATGAAGCTCAGAGCTAGCATTGCATTGTACGGAGAGAAATACGGGTACGCCTGAGGCTCCAAGCTACAGAAAGCTTATTCAGCTACCGCTAGACTACAGAAAGCTTCAGAGCTAGCGTAGTGAGAGAAATACGAGGCTCAGTACCAGGTGAGAGCCTGTAGCTTAGAAAACGGCAAGGCATCTTCGCTTGGCTTATAAGCCGTACTTTTTCAACCAACGAACAGTATTTTTCTCTCACAACAAATCAGCTAACAGTACTTTCAGTCATTGCTTATCGGCTAAGCGAACAGGACACTCATCGTCGGCTGAATGTCGCGCTGAATTGCCGCGGACAGTTCGCCTCGAGGGTATGCGAGGTGAATCACCTCCATTACCTGTGGATCCGCTCCCCCCTCCAACTCCTGAAGATGATAGTAGAACAAGTGAACTCGATAGTTCTTCTTCACCGATGTGGCGAAGTACCACGGCGGGTACTGCGGCAGGTGCGCGTAGCTCTCCGGCACATCACTGCCTCGTGCGGGTGAAGTAGTGGTACAATCCTCAGGGCCGCCAGCCGCTTGCAGGATTCGTTGTGGCAGTCCCTTACGAAATCACGTAAGCAGAAGTTGCACTCGTTGTGGCAGTCCCTTACGAAATCACGTAAGCAGAAGTTGCACACGGGCTTGTTGCAGCACTCCAGGAGGAACACCGCCTTCTTCACGAAGCAGACCTCGCAGTAGTCGTCGGTGGCAGCCCGCTGCTGCTCTCTATCAGACCCTCCCCTCGCCGCCCACCCTCCTGCATCGGTTACTTAGCCATCACATATAGGAACTAAATAAGAGTGGGAGATGGTGCGGGCAAACGAAGCAAGCAACTTACCAGCCGCTGCTAGAATAGCTGCCGTCACCATCGATAGGATCAGGAGCATTCGTCCGGGCGAGGAGGAGGACGAGGTGGAGGTGGGGGTCGTCGCCGTTCTGAGAGAGACTGTAGCCGATCGGACTCGCTGGGCCTCGGCGTCGACTGTCGTGGTTGTCGCGCCCCCCACCGTCGCGCTGCCTGGGGACACGGAGGCGGAGTGGACACACCGAATGCTCTCGGACGACGCAGAGTTGGGGAGAACCGACGCTGGTGTCGCCGAGGACCACACCGGAGCGGCGCCTAGGGCGGTGGCGCGAAGTGGTGAGGAGGAGGCGCAGGAGGTGGGGGAGAACCTAGTGACGACGGGCGTCGAAGTGGAGGCGGAGGCGTCAGTGGATAGCTTGGTGAGGCGCGACGAAGAGGAGGCGTAGGCGGTGAGGGAGGTCCTGGCGACAACGGGAGGCGAACGGGAGGCGGAGGCGTCGGTGCAGAGGCTGGTGATGACGGGCCGCGAGGAGGAGGCGCAGGCGGTGGGCAGTGGCGGAGCTTGGAGCCAAATACAGGGGGGGGGCATTTGTCAAATCCAGACCATATAGACTAACTGACCAACATGTAGAAATAAGCTTTAGTTCTAGAGTCTTTTACCTGTGTGCCATTATGAAAGTTGGGTCTAACCTCTACGCCACTAAAAAGTTCGAGCATACCTGTATGCCCAAGTCGAACTTGGTTTTACCCTCTGTGCCATTCCGTCCCTAGTTTGTTTGGTTTTGGCCGTTTGAGAGCTCTTACATGCGGGTCCGGGTAGGGAAAATGTCTGAAATGTCCTTCTCTCATGACTCTACCCTCTTGCTTCTCTCTATGCCATGTGGGACCAAACTGTCAGAAAACACATCTCCTCTATCTGTCCTTCACCTCCGCCCTCGCTGCTCTGTGTGCCACCACCGCGTGTGCCAGGACGCACCACTTGGGCCGCCGCAACCGCGTCCAGCGCGTGTGAGCGCGCCGCCTGGGCCGCCACCACCGCTCGCGGGCATGCAGGCGCAACCACGGCCGCGGGAAGGTACCTGGCGCGGACCGCCGCTACGGCCTCGACGCGATGACAGCGCCATGAAGCCCCGCTCCTGCCGGCCCTGCGAGGAGCGCCGCCGCCGGCGCCACCGGCTCCGCCCCCAGCCAAAGCGCCCGCGCGGCCTGCTCTGCCCCCGGTACCGGCGCATGCGCGGTCTACTCCGCCCTCGGTACCAGCGCGGACGCGGCCTGCTCTGCCCACGGTCTCGGCGAACGCGGCGCCGACTTGGAGTGCCAGAACGCCCACTCGGCCGATGTGGAGGAGATGCGGCCAACTCCTCCCATGGCGCGCCGCCGCGGACACCCACCGTGCCGGCGGACTCCTGAGCAACCCGCGGCGAGCTCCTCCCTGGCCACCGCGGGCGCGCGCGGGGCTCCGTCCCGTCCACCGCGGCACGCACGAGGGCTCCGCCCCAGCCACCGCCGGCCGCTGCGGCGGCGCACGGATGAGCTCCGCTCCGGCGACCGCGACTGCGCGTGGACGAGATCCCCCGGCCATGGCGCTCGACTTGTCTCCGGGGGCACGCAGGCGCAGGCGAAGTCGAGCGAGGAGTAGGAGGGGGAGACGGCGAGGAGGCTGGGGCGGAGGTGGCCGCGCGCGCGGTGGAGGTGGAAGAAAAGCGGCGCCATTCCCCGTCGGAGAGGAGGTGAGAGGAAAGGAATGAACGTGGGCCCACATGTCATTGGCATTCAGGTCTAAGGGCATTCAGGTCTTTTCTCCACGCAGTTAACCACCGTTAGCACCAAAACTGGATGGAATGGCACAGAGGGTAAAACCAAGTTCGACTTGGGCATACAGGTATGCTCGAACTTTTTAGTGGTGTGGAAGTTAGACCCAACTTTCATAATGGCACACAGGTAAAAGACTCTTAGTTCTATACTACTATAATTAGGTCACAATTAACAAAACACAGGTAACCATAGTCTATTGTCCATAGGATACCCATTACAGTATCCAGTCAGTATCATATTAGTATATATATATACCAAAAGACAAGTAACCCATAGAACTAGCACTCGTTAAAAGTCCACTTTTCTTTTCTTCAAATTCCGGAAATCAGTAATTATATCTTCATAGCTGTAGTCTCTTGCGATCTCGCCTTCTATGTGTACTACCAAGTTATTGGCAAGAAATTCGTCTTCCATCTTGTTTCGTAGTCTTGTCTTAGTGATCTTCAAGATAGAAAAAACACGCTTAGCACTAGCTGTTGAAACTGGAAGAGTAAGCAGCAACCGAAGCAATCTATCGATCATGTTAGAAGTCCTATGGCGTCCTGTGGCAACAAGGCATCGACATAGCTCAGCTATGGTTGCAATATTTTTTAGCTTTTCACTGTTGGAAGCATCAACAACAAAATGCTTCAACTGATACTCTAATCTAAGCTTCTCTTGTTGGTTGAAATCTGTTGGGTAGTACTTCTCAACCACTTTGCATATCTCACTAGCACTGAAAGATGGAAATCCGTTTTTTGGTATTAATGTAGTGCTAATGGACAAAAGGTCCATCACCTTCTCATTGAACTTCAGGTTCAATTCAGCTAGCTGAGTATCGATTGTTGCCCGAAATATCTCCACTCGAAAATAGCGGTCATTGGTAAAATGATCTGGTTGACGACGAGCACGACCACCACGCATAATGTATGTTGCTTCCATATCTGGAATGTCAATTTCATGACCCAAACAGAACTCAACAACGCCAGAAATAAAATTTTCCCATCCAACATCTAATCTCATTTCGTCAAGTAGAACTTTTGTGGATTGCACAAGTCGAATAGCATTCACTATGTCTTGTGTTTTCTTTTGTAAAGCCTGACCTAGTTGTTCTGTGATCTCCATTATTTCTCTCATCATCAGTAGGACAAATACAAACTCGAAAGATGTCAAGTAGTTGAAAGCAGTATCACCATCGGCATGGTTTGCACCAGCTGATGAGTCGAAAGCTAAATTTTGTAGAACTGAACTCATAGGATTGAACAAATCCATAAGGCTAGCAATAGAACCTAAGTGTGAACCCCACCTTGTATCTCCTGGACGTTTCAGAGAGCAGATTTGATTTGCTCCTTGTCCTGTCTCAAGCTCATCAATAGCTAGCAAGCGTGCAAGTTCATCCATTTGGGCGTCATGGAGCTCATCGTGACGCTTAGATGACGAGTCAACAGTGTTTACAATAAAAACCAATTTCTAGAAAAATTGGGTAACAGGAGCCACATCCTTTGATGCAGCAACAAGAGCAAGTTGTAGACGATGGGCATAGCAGTGAACATAATATGCATAAGGGCATTCTTTGAGAAAAAGTGCTTGAACCCATTTAACTCTCCCTTCATGTTGCTAGCGCCATCATAACCTTGACCTCGAAGGTTCTGCACATCAAAGGCATAGCTGGACAACAGATAAGATAATTCTTTCTTCAATGTTAGTGCTTTGGTGTTCTTCACATGTATCAAGTCAAAGAACCGTTCTTGTACAATGCCATCATTATCCACAAATCTGAAAACAATTGTCATTTTCTCTCTTTTTGCAACATCACATGTTTCATATACAAGAATAGAGAACTTTGCATCCCCGATTTCCTCACGTATATGCTTCCTGACTTTCATTGCAAAAATACTCAAGATTTCCTTTTGGATATCAGGTGATGTGTACTTTGCAAATTGTGGAGCATTCTCTAACAACACTTGCAATTTCAGGATTAAATTCAGCAAGAAGTTTTAATATTTCAACAAAGTTCCCTCTATTTTTTGACTGAGGTGTCTCATCATGGCCTCTAAAAGAACAAGATTGAAATGTTAACCACCTGACAGCTGCAATTGATGCTCTCAGCCGTAGACGATTTCTTTCTTTCTCTTGCTTGCTTGCCACCTCAGTAATATTATCAACATGATTTGGTTGATTCAACAGGTTATGACATTCGGTGACTGCATTGTTGTGTGTTGAGCAAGGATCAGATCCTATGTGAACCAAGAATCCACAATTTTTGCCATTATTAACTTTCTTGTAGCTGTCAAAGCCTTGTGCTGTGAAGACATCAAAGCCACTTCTTTTCTTTATATTTTTGCTGGACACAAAGCAAAAAAGACAATATGCACGACCATTGCTCTCTGAGTACTCCAGCCAAGATGGAAAATCACTAAACCAATTGTACTAGAAATGGCGCTTATGGCCATGCGGTCCAAAACCCTTGTATTTTTTAAGTTTAGGTTGCATTGGACCTAACTTCAAATATGCCCGTCGAACTTCATCTTGCTGGTTACTTGGATACTCCCAAATTTGTCGGCGTAATGCTGGATCTCGCTGCAGGAATTCAATTCCCCGAAATACAATAGGTTCACCTTCATCTACTTGGTCTTCATATTGCCTTGGTTCTAATTCAACTAAGTTTGCAGGAATCAGTGGTTCCTCAACAATAGGTTCGTCTCTTTTTCTCTTGAAAAATGAAGAAATGGGTCTCTCTTTACCCATTTGTATCTACAGATAAAAAATAACTAACTATTATTTATATATAAAACTGCCAAACAGTATGAACAATGCAATTATGGGATTATGGCAAATAAGCTAGCAAAAAATCTCTTTTTTCAAACAAATAATGAAAGATCTCAATCGTTACAAATTATCACTCAATTAGCCACTTTTAGACAACATGGTCTACGGATCTAAAGAGTTTAGAAAAAAAAGGAGAAACAAAAGCAAGCGTACCTGACTCTGACTGAGAGACGAGCGTGGCTGCGTGGATGTTGGGGGGGGGTGCCGCCACGCCAGCCGCCGGGGGCTGGCCGGCCGGCCGACCGCCGAGGCGCCGACGGGCGAGTCAACCGGGAAGGCTGCCGCCGCCGCCGAGGACTCCAGCTCGAGGCATCAACAGACGACAGCTCCGTTGCGGTGCTACTCCGGGCTCTGGTCTTCGGCTTTCGGCTTGTCGCCTCCGCCGTCTCGGTCACTCGGTGCCCGTGGATTATTTTGTTCCCTTTGCTTTGCATGTTGACTGATGTCAGGTCCCAAGTGCGGGTGTGCGGGCTTGCATGTGGCCAGTTGCATGTGGCCCAGACTATCACTGGGCTAAATTAGCTAGCGCCTAGCGGATCAGCGTGATAGTGTATATCCTCATTTTTTGCTTACGGACAGGGGGGGCGGAGCCCTCTATGGCCAATACGTGGCTCCGCCGTTGATTATATGAGCCCCACATGTAAATGATTTATATTCTACATCTTCCTTCCTTTGCTCTCCTCTTCTTTATGAGCAGGCCTACAAATGGCATCGTATTCTGAGCGAGTATGCGTGAAGATAAGAGATAAACATTCTCTTTTCTACCTTCTCTCTCTTCCACATAACCAAAATGTTGACCTAGATTCCTATGAGCTAACTGAAGTAGCACTGTTGCGGGCGCCCTAAGCAGCACGGTATGACATATCTCATTACTGTAGCAATTGAGCTAGCATTGCCCTCTTCCTCCTATCTCTAACAACTCTTTTCGTGAAACCTTGACATCGCTCTCCGCTGCCATGTGCATTTATTCGGGATTGGGTTTTCACTTGCCAACCTCTCTACATCGCCGCATCACCCAACAACCAATGACTTTTTCATGGGAACTTGATCTTTCCATCGGGTCAAGGTAACTCTTGATTTGGTGGAGAATTGAGGCACATACTCCACATTCCAATCACAGACCTGAACCTTGCAACCACAACACCACGTTTCCTTGGTTATCAATTATGTGTACTGCCCGATTGACTTTGCTCTGAAGGCTCATTTGTGTCTGCAAATCGAAGAACACAAGGAAGAATACAATTTGACATTGCAAATAAGATGATAAGGATTCTTGGTCGCGTCCCCAATGGACTCCGATAGGATGCATGGCCCAATGACCCAAAAAGATGGTGATGTGGCACCAAGACATTCTTTTTGTGCACACTTGTTATGACAATTTGTGTTGACTCATATGCAATTTTGATATGGGACCAGCGAGATAATTAGAAAGTGTATGTCCTTAGCTTCCTGTACATACGTAGAACATTGAAAACGACATGGGCGATGATTTTAGTGCGGCTACTTATGGAGTCTGAAGTGGACACGAACTTGATATGGATTAGACCTTTAACTTGGTTTGAAGCCTTGCATGCCCACACTAGTTTTCTTCGCCTCAATGCGTCTAAGTGCTTATTGATCCTCTCTAAATTTCCAAAAATTATAACACAAACAATCTATTCTCACAATCACGAATGCATGGAATTACTTAGGAACTAGCTCACCTAGAGATTTAGTTGCCATGCTCAAGCTCTACTAATTGGTCCTTACATAATTAGTGTGCTTTTTAAAGAAGTGATGTCGTCAAAAGTTTTCATCTAACGCTACTGGTGAGGTGGACAGTGTGTTTCCATGGTGTTGTGTCGGCGAGAGCTGTGTGAAAAAAAAACAAAATTTGAAGAAAAGACTCATTAATGAAATCCGTGCAGTGCACGTTCTCAAAAAAACTTGAAGAAAAGAAAAACACCTTATTATAATATGGGCTCGCTTGGCACAACTATAGCTCGGAGACATATATAACAGATGGAAAATTTAAGTAGTTATATGTTAAATTTAAATTATAGTTAAACTGTAGTATCATCTAAATGGTCTCCATGTACGTGTATCTCCAATTGCAGGTGCAGCGTTTATTAGATCCACGGATGCTTCGCGCCTGGTCCTGGAACTGGCGCAGCCCACGCGGTAAAACCGGCTTTTGTTGTACACGCGGTGTCATCACAGGATACAGAACTCGTGTCGATCAAATAACACAAACCAAACGTGCTTTTTGTTGCGACAATTTAACTTCGCCTTGTCATCCTGCCCTCACCCGTGCGACCAAATTTCCCGTCGTCGCTCGCCTCACCAGTCTGCCTACGTGCCATCTTCGCTCCATCACCCCGCTCGGGCGTCGTGCCTCCCCATCGCGCGAGATCCCGCATGGAATCAGGCTGACGCATGAGATCTCTGCTCCATCTCCCCTCTCACTCACGCACGCCGACGCTTCCTCTCTCTCCCTGCCCTCGCGCCGCCGCTCCATCACCGCGCTCGCCCACGCCATCACACTCCATGCCCCCCTACCCCGACGCGGCTAGGGTTTTCCGCCCCCACCCCCACCCCTGAGGCAGCGCCGCCATCGCTGGTAGCCACGGCGTCGCCGACGCCGCGAAGCCTCCGCTCCGCCCTCGCCGGCTCTGATTCGCGACGCGCGCTCCACTCCTCCCTCTACCCGGCTCCGGTGGCCTGACCCTGTGCCGCGCTACCATAGGGGCACTAGCGAGGGCAAACCCTAGCGGCGCGGTTGAGGCCTCCAGCGCGACAAGGTCCTCCTCTACTCCTCTCTCCCCATACGTCGCGCGGAGGAGGTACACACGAGCTCCCGCATGTGGAGGCGCCGCGGAATAGGCCAGACAGCCCGGCGCACGACCCTGGCAGTGCGCAGCGTTGGCGAAATAGGAACACACGAAATGGCTCCTCTCCGACCGCCTTGCCCCCACGGTCCTTCCTGATGAGCACGCGCTCGCGGAGTCTACCAAGCACCGCCTCGTGCAGCCTCGACGCCAGCTCCTATACTGCTGGGATTGAGCTGGAGGCGTGCACGGCCAGCGGCAGCGCGCTCGCCGCGGTGTCGTCGACGCTCGTGGCAGGCTCCCAGCACTGCGGTGGCGCCTGCAGGTCTGGGGAGGTGCCGCATTGGGCTGTGGCTGCCGCGATGCTGCACTTGGAGATGGTGGATGAATTTGGGGGGAGTGGAGGTCAAAATCCCTGTCTCAGCCTGATTCCTAATTTGGGAGTGGATGAATTTGCAGGCAGGTTTCCGGGGCATGCACCAGAGCCACCAAGAAGAGGGACCTCGAGATGCTTGGCATGAATGCTTCCGTTTTTTTATGCCACAAAGAGTAGGTGTGAATTCGTGCTGATTATCCTGCCTCCTTTTCATTCTTACTTGTGTCTAGCCTACTTGCTTAAACATTGATGGTTCATCAGCCAGAAGCGTTTCTGAATAATGAATCAAATATAAGGGTAGAAACAACGAAAATCATTAATTATTTATTCAATTCACCTGTACGAATAAGTAAGCAGGTCAGAATCCCCTCCTATAGCCCACTAAGCGTTTCTGACTGATTATTGCCTTTATGATAGGAATCCCACCGGCATACTTGCCTTTTTTATTTTGAGAGCAGCTGGTAGGATTTGCACTATAGCCGTTTAGACCATGTTAGCATGTGTCCAAACATTTTTAATACAACAGATACTCTTCTCTGTTAAATGAACTTAGCAGTTTTGCATCAGTTAATATAGCTGCACAAATAACCCAATGACAAAAATTCTTGTGATTGGCCGGTGAAAAAAGATCGTTCGGAAAAAAGAGAAGAAAAATACACTAGAGGAATTCCTGTCAATGGATACTCATTCTTTGGTGTTCACTAGCTAATTAGAAATATATTGCAAGTAAGACTTACTGACCTGACCATGACAAGTTGCCATTTGACCAACTTGTCCAATGTCAAGTACTCAAGCAACATGGTCACCTCGCTCCTGCATTTCCTACCATTTCTTGTCCATGTGATTCCAATCACCTTTCATGAATCAAAATGTCTAATAGATGACAGCTGAAAGGAACTATGTTTGGCGTGTCTGTTGGGACTATGGTAACTGATGTTCCTTTGGATTTTTAACAAGTGATCTATTGAATTTTGATAGGTCGCAGCACCTCAGTTTCTCTACGTCGACCAGCACACGCCGTCGCCGCCGGACGGGCCACTAGGCTGTCTTCAGGTTCAGGGTGGTCGATCTATTAGGTTGTGGAGGCTTCATCCTTATGTTGCTGCTCAATTTTTTTTATTATTTTTGTCAGCTTATCTATTATGATTCATATGTACTCCCTTAGGGTTCAGGATGATCATGCTAGCGAGGATGAGGAATACGAGAACCTTAAGCAGGGAATCACATTGTTCTTCCTGGCAACATAAGAATTGGTTGTATGTTATTAAGTAAAAGCCTAGGGAAAGTATGAATTTTATTTTCAGTGAATTGCCAACATATCTGGTTGTTGTCATTTTTAGTTATGCTGATGGAGAGCCAACTGAAAATACAGCGAGGTTTTATAAATGGTTCTCAGAGGTTGGACTACAAATTCATTTTTAATAATTTGTATGGATGCACATGTGTATGGGTCTTTTGTACTACATATCAATTACCTCTTTTTTTGTTTGGCTGCAGCCTGCAGAAGAACGGAGAGGAGGCTGAACGGGAGGAGTTGGTCACTGTATTCGGGTGAGAAAATAAGGCTTCTGCTGTGTTCTGAAGAAGTGGATTTACTAAATTAAGATGGCCATATAAAACCCTTTTGTTATATTACCTTTCCTTTTAGTATTGAAATTGAGTTACTATAGGAGATCAAATTGAGGCATGAAATATAAATCATGAAAACTGAGACCTGAGATATACATCCCATCATCCTTTACTGTAATATGAAACTGAGAACTGAAATCATAATAACCTGCAACATGATCATTGCAAGGTTTTTGATATTGGCCAATTTAGTTACTCTAGTGCTGGTTTTTTATCATTGCAATTTATTTTGATATTGTTCAAGAGCTTTTATTCATTGGAAGGGTTTGTGCTTGTGAGTAAATCTACTGATTTACCTAACCATTCACCCAAAATAGAAAAAGGACATGATTTTTTTAAAAAGGTTCTTTTTAGTGAACTACAGAACCCGCTATCAAATTGAATTAGCATATGGACTCATGCTATAATTTGTATATGCTTTTTTAGACACATGGCAAAAATTGTGATAAATGTATGCGACTGAGGTTACATTGGTGCTTTGACAGGTTCAAAGTGATGATCAAGGTCATATTTTCTGCAATTTTGGAGCAGTTGCCTAAATCAGGTATGCACGTATCATATTTTCTGAAATGTTACTTAAATACAGAATTAAGCATCCTATCAATTATTTCAGAGCCAATCTCAACCTATATCCTTTCAATTATTTCTCTAGACTCTACGTCTTACTGTTGCAGGAAATAAGAGAAGGTTAAAAATGTATAGCAACTTTTCGTTTGCCATCATCACACACCTTGATTTCTCGGACACATGTTTGATCCAATCTTGGTAGCATGTTTTTTTATAACTATCTTGGTAGCATGTTGATCTTTGGTTAAACTTCCATGTGCTTCCTTGATTTTGGAACGGATGGTTTGCAGCATTTCATTTATTGCTGTCAATTTTTATTTTTAGGACTTTTCAAGCTGTGGGTAGTTGTTAATATAACCTATTTCCCAGGTTTGTGTTGTAATTTCTTAAGCCTTGATCTGGAAGGTAGTCATTCTACCTGTGACTATTGTGATAACTTTTAGATGTAACAATATATATAGGCTATGAATTATGATAACTAATAATATTTTGAAAGTTTATACCTTTGTGCCGAATCTTATTATTAGTCTTTTTTGGGCAAAAGGAGTCTTATAATTAATCTGACTATGTTGGCATGCCCATACCTTTGGTGCCTTAATATTTGAGCATCAGTACTGAAAGTTTTTTGTTCACTAAAATAATGGCTCGCTTGCATCAGTATTGATATTTCAGTTGACTCTAGGTGATTTTTGGGAATCAGTAGAACGCATGTTCATATTTATATGATCATCTGATTAGAATATTATTTTTTCCCGTTGCACTCAAACCATTTTGGCGTTCGGTGTTCTTACAGTCATTTTCTTTTGTTTTCCCATATAGCGCTTGTGTGCTAAAGTCGAACAGGTCTGACTTCTGAGCTACCTTGAAGCCAAATGCAGTTCTTGCTATTCTACAAGTTTTGTATTTAGCAGAAGTGAAATAATGTTGTGACATCAATGGCACCACTAGAAGCTTCAGTTCTAGCTGACACAGGTGAAAGCATTAAGCATTCATTATTTCTTTCCTCTTTTAAAGACAAGATAATAATATGAATGTCGTGTCTTATGCTTTTAAGGTAGCAGAAAAAGAAGGGTTGAACAGAAACATATGCAAGAAGGGTTGAACAGAAACATATGCTGTTGAGCAGAGCAGGAGGTGTTCGGAATCAGTTTCATAGCTTGTCCTTTGACAATGCCAGAGATCAGGCAAAAGAGATTTCACACATAAAAATAATTTCGGTCATGGTAGGCACCACTGGATAAGACTTATGCTCTTACATATAATTTCTATTCTCCATGCAAACTTGTTTTCATAGCTTCATGGTACTCTTTTCCAATTACTACCTCATGTAAAAAGTAATCATTTCATCGAGGATTTTTTGAGGAGGGGGAGTGAAAAACAAAGTCTAGGTTCTAAGAGTTATATGGGCAATGCCATATGCCATTAAGTGACTGAAGGGCATTTGGAATTGTAGTATATACTGACAAAGGGCTTTCTGTATTGTCATCATCAATTTGAGGTATGAAGAAAAGGCCTTGTGTAAAAAGTAATCATTTTATCGAGGATTTTTTTAGGGGGTCGGTGAAAAACAAAGTCTAAGTTGTAAGAGTTATATGGGCTATGCCATATGCCATTAAGTGAATCAAGGGGCATTTGGAATTGTAGTATATACTGACAAAGGGCTTCCTATATTGTCACCATCAATTTGAGGTATGAAGAAAAGGCCTTGTGATTTTGTTTATAGAGTGAATTTTAATTTAGCTTGTGCGGATAGCATTTATTGCAGTGATTATGAACATTTCACAGTTCTAACATGATCTTCGTTGCTACGATGCATTTTTGACAGGATGCGGTTTCTGAGAATAACTTTCCCCAATAATGCTTATGGATGCTGTTGGGATGGATGAATGTGCCATTGGAACATGGCCTCAGCATACAAGGTTTCACTCACACGATGCTGCTTGAATGGAGCTCAGTCTCACAGAGTTCAACGCTAGGTGCTGAAGTCATATAGCAATTGTGTATGATTATTCTAAATTTCTTTTAGAAGGAATGTATAGCTGCTTGTCTTATGTGAAATAATTAAAAATGGAGTAAGCTATCAATACATTTGACCTACTATTGTTTGAGCTGAAAAAAATTTGAGGCTTAGTGCATCTTATGCTTATTAGTGCACTGTTAGTGCTCTGTTTTATTAAGAAGAACTAAAATTGACTAGCTCAATTTAGCTGTCAAGTACTACTATAATTTAAATGTCAACGTCGGTATTTAATTTCATAATATTATTATTTTATCATGTAATTCGTATGTTTTTATTATAAAAATTTGACTATCCCGTACCAATGCACAGTCAAAACAAAAAGAAAAGATAAGGAACTCAGACTGCTAGGCCATCTGCTGACGTTGATTTAGCAATCATTTTGACCTGTCGCGTGCATGATAAATGAGGACCACCAGCCGGCTCACTTACCGCAGTTAAAAATCAAGACATTCGACGATAGCACGGCTAGAATTCTCACCGCACCGCCGAGCACACGCCGGTACGCCACCTGCAGCGCAGACGAGCGGCCAACAAGAGGTTCCGCCCTCCACGGGTCTCCAACCTCGCCTGCGCCGGCGACCGCTATTTCTTCCCACTCCCACACGCATCAGCTCGTTCCCCATCTCCGCCAAGAAGAGAGGAGAGGAGACGACTAGACGAACGAGAGAAGCCTGTGAGCTTGCCCGCCCGCGCACACAACCGCGACGTTTCCCAACCCGTCACTCCACCACCACTCCACCACCAACTCGCCCTGCAGTCCTGCACACGCGCCGCCCGGTGGCTGCCTGTCACTCACTCATATAACGACTCCAGACGATCCAGGAAGCCAATCGCCAGCCAGTCAGGAAGCGCGACCGCGCCAGCTCCTATACCTGCAGACGCCCATCGGCCAGAACACTTGCGTAGCAAGCTACAGGATTCTCAGTCCGGTCATCCATCCGGATCTCGCCAAGGCGTGCAAGATTCCTGCTTCGCCGACGATTAATTAGCCGCCGGCCGAGCTTCTGCGGAGAGTCAGCAGCTTTTCTTTTGAAACGGATCAGGCAGGAGAGAGTCAGCAGCTTTTCTTGGTCCCGATTTGCCCTGCTGCTACTCGTGGTGCGCTCCTAGGCGAAGGAAATGATCCAGACCAACATGGCCGCAGCCACTGCCGCCGCCGCTTCTACCATGTCCCTGCTCCCGATCTCCCAGCTCAGGCAGCAGCAGCACGGCGCGGGCGCCGTGGTCGTGTTCCGGCGGCGGCCCCGGGACGCACGGCGGAGGCGATACGTCGTTCCGGTACGCAATCCCCACCCCGATCCCGTCTCGTCTCGTGCGATCTTTTAGTCCTTTCTTGCTCCGGTTTATTTGGGCGTGGTGAGCTGATGAGTGGGCAGGGGCTGTGGTTGTGGGTGCCCTGTTTCGATTATCTCTAGACGGCGAGGCTGTTCGGGCCGGCGATCTTCGAGGCGTCCAAGCTGAAGGTGGTGTTCCTGGGCGTGGACGAGGAGAGCAGCAAGCACAGGCACCCGACGCCGGCGCCGACGGCGGGGAAGCCGCCGCCGCAGCTGCCGCGGACGTACACGCTGACGCACAGCGACGTGACGGCCAGTCTGACGCTGGCCGTGTCCCACACCATCAACCGCGCGCAGCTGCAGGGCTGGTACAACCGCCTGCAGCGCGACGAGGTGGTGGCCGAGTGGAAGAAGGTGCGGGGGCGGATGTCGCTGCACGTGCACTGCCACATCTCCGGCGGCCACTTCCTGCTCGACCTCATCGCCGGCCTCCGCTCCTACATCTTCCGCAAGGAGCTCCCCGTGGTACGTACTACGTGTCTCCCTGCTGCCCACACGCGTGGAAACACGTGTAACATGTACGTATTGCAATTGGTCTCTCCGCTGCAGATTGGTTCGCTTCACACCTGGTTCCTGAGCGAGACCCCACGCTGGCCTGTGATCTGCAATTCTGCGTCCTGCGGCGCTTGCTTGCTAATGCTTCCCACACAGTAACTAGAAAAAACCGCCACCATAGTCACTTGATATATATTCAGTCAGTCATTAGTTATATGGTTTAGGTCCTGACAGTGTTCGAGGCAATAATGTTTAGGTTCTGGTACAGTTTTAAGCAAAACTTCGAGAGCAACGCTCTCTTTTGTCCTCCAAACAGGCCTTTGTTGTGTTAAGTTCGTTACGTTGTCAGTGGTATCATCTTGCGACTCTGCTTTGGTGCAGGTGCTCAAGGCGTTCGTGCACGGCGACGGCGACCTGTTCAGCCGGCACCCGGAGCTGGAGGATGCCACGGTGTGGGTCTACTTCCACTCCAACCTGCCCCGCTTCAACCGCGTCGAGTGCTGGGGTCCGCTCCGCGACGCCGCCGCGCCGCCTGCCGAGGACGACTCCACCGCGCCGGCTGCCGCCGCCTCCAAGGAGGGGCAGATGCCGCCCGTGGGCGAGTGGCCGTACCGGTGTCCCCAGCAGTGCGACTGCTGCTTCCCGCCACACAGCCTCATCCCCTGGCCGAACGAGCACGACATGGCCGACGCCTCCGCCGCCGGCCAGGCCCAACAGCAGTAGTGAAACTGCACGTATAGTACGAAGGAGATCGAGGGACCTTCGCTGCTATGCAATGTAAGCCGTAGCTAATAGGCTAGCGTGTTGTTTGGTTAGCTATTCTTTAATTGGTAGCTTAGCTCAGCTCAGTTCCACTTCTGCAAACCTGGAAGTACAGTAGCTTGGTTGAGGTCGGGGGATGAACACGGTGGTCTTGTAAATAGCTAGAACACTTTGATCTGGATGGCAAACCTGCAAAGAAGGTGCAAAGTGTCAAGTTTAAGGGTCGGCAGGCAAAGTATACACCTGTTCGCTTATATCGTTTATGTGGTTCGTAAATCGGCTGATATTGTTTTGTCGTTGAAGAAAAACACCGTATCATGTCTGATAAGAAACGAACATGTGTCATCCGATGTACTCCTACTACTTACATAGTACAGTATACTACACTATTCTTGAACTAGAACTCAACTAGATTCGTACTTCCCTTCGTTTGTGTTTACTTGTCAGCAATTTTTTACTGTAGTAAATTTGACCATATGTTTTTTTTTCTAAAAAATCTTAGATACTTCAATGTATATAACACTAATGAAGTAGGTTTAATAAAGAATCATATATATGAAAATTTGATGTATCTAAAAATTTTTTGCAGAAAAAAAACGTATGGTCACAATTCGGTGCCAAGTAAACGAAAACGGAGGTAGTACAAAATATGTAATAAATGGAATGGCAATGATTAATTATTTAGTCGACCGTACCATCTTGGTCACGCGTCTCTGTCAGGAGGTGTGAAGATGCGTCTGGAGATTTTGTGTACTGAAAAATGTACACCCGTAGCTTTGCAGTGTGCAGTGCTAGGAGGAGTCTGGAGTTACCGGTAGCTTTCACGCTTGCGTGCCGTTTCGACTAAACCGGCTCTGGAGTCTGGAGATTTCTCCCAAACTGATGCATTTCCATGTTAGCCCTTGTTTAGTTGCACCAACTTTGTACCTCTAAAATTTACACAGTGTAAGATTCTCCATCACATCATATTACATCAAATCTTTAGACACATGCATGGAGTATTAAATATAGGTAAAAAAAATAACTAATTACACAGTTTGATTGTACTTTGTGAGACGAACGTTTTAAGCCTAATTAATCAACGGTTGAACAATTATTACCAAATACAAACGGAATACTACAGTACCGCTATAGTGCGGTGCTTTTTGGATGAGCAAATGTGGGCAACTAAACGCACCCTTACTTGGCCGTTTAGTACGAAAGATCATCTTTTTTTTTTCTTTGCCTTTGCGTTATGGCTGGAATCGGCAATTTTGTCAGCAATAGCAGCCGTTGATTGGTTTGGTGCTCTTGCTTGGCGTGCTTGTTAGGTAGGGGGAAGAAATTACCAGAACCCCTGGTATGCCCGAGGAGGAGGAAGGATTGAAGGAAAGAGAGAAACAAAGACTCTTTATGTCTTTGTTAAGAATAAACGACGAAGTAATAATTGACTTTGCATATTCTATTTATCGTTTTAGTTTAATCAGCGAATAAGCAGGCTTGTCTGTATGCGATTTTGTATTTAGTATATTCCTACTAGACTGTCATATCATCTGTTCTCATCGGCTATGATTTTCTATGACCAAATCTGACGATTAACTGATGGATGAAAGCGGCGAGACAGGAGAATACCAGACCTGTAACTTTTTAGTGCAAAAAGAGTTGCATGATCTTCATTTTCTTGGAGAAAGTATATGCTTTTCTCTTTGATCGACGAGTTTTAAAGCGAAACTTCTGAAAGTGGGAGATTCTAAACGTGCAGTGCAATCCCACGACTCTACACTCTACAGCCCTTGGAGCGCAATACGTCGGCCCATTCTTTTCTAGCGGGCATTTAATGGGCTTTAAGTTTAGAAGCAGCGTCCAGCCCGAAGCCCTCTAAACCCCACGAGCCACACTCCAGGCCCGGGCCCGGGGATTGAGCGAGCATCGGGTGCTTTTCGTTACGTTCCTCCCTCCTCGTCCCCCTCTCATCACACTTCACGCACCGATCCCCACTCCCCCAAGGAAGCGAAGCGCACGCACACTGCCCTCCGGCGACGGCGAGGCCCCCGCCGCCGGCGGATCGGATCGGTTGGGATCCGGATCCGGATCAGCACTGGCATCGCCGCGCCGGAGATGCCGACCCCTAAGCAGCGGCTCCCCTACTCCACCTCAGGCGGGGGCGGAGGAGGGAGGCGCGCCGCCTCCGGCTCCGCCGCGCTGCCCCCCGTGGTGGTCCTCGTGTTCCTCTTCGTGGTCGCGCCTTCGCTCTTCTTCGTCGTGAGCAATGGCGGTCGCGGCCACGTCCACGTAGCCTCCGGTCCGGTTTGCATCCCCTCCTTCAGAGCCCCTGTTGTTTGTGTCGACGCGAGGTGTTCAATTCTGCGTTGCCTTGTGCGATGAGCACCTAGATTGGGTGGATCTCGGTGGAATTTGTCTAGATTTTGGGATTGATGCGCTCTCCAGCCGTAGTCTGATGCGACTTAGTTGGATAAGGGGATCATCTGTGTAGTTTCGGAGCGGTTTAGGGATTTTATATTTAGTATCCTCTGCAACTGTGTCGGTGGAACATGGTGCTCTAAGGAATTGAGCCTAGTCACCCTAGGGATTGCAGGGATTATTAGATATTATTGGACTACAGGAATTGTTATCCCTTATATGTTGCAGTTGCTAGGTTGTTGGTGTATATATGATAAGTGGGTAGCGATAGGTTAATGTTGTAGAAATTGAAGTGCATGCTACAACAGTGAGCTAACAAAACTATAATGAAACTGTATAATGGTTGGTCGTAAGCATGCTGAACAATCTATGACATTACCATTGTTGGCTGAAATGTAGTATTATCGTTGAAAAACAATGTGTATGATTCCACATTATTTGGTTGTCAGGTGTAAGAACAATGTACTACTCCCTCTGTTCCAAAATGTATGTTGATTTGGTTTCCTCCTAAGTCAAAGCTCTCTAACCCTGACCAAGTTTATAGAAAAATACATCAAAATCTACAACATTAAATTAGTTTAATTAAAATCACCATAAAATATGTCGTGACAGTCTATTTATTTGATGGCCTAGATGTTAATATATTTTTATCTGAACTTGGTCAAAGTTAGAGATGTTTGACTTAGGACAAAACTAAAACGACATACATTTTGGAACGAAGGGAGTATATTTTTGCGAATTAGAACAATGAACTATCTGAATGCACATTGTTTTACCTGAAATAGGGGTAAGCATTGACATGTTCTGTTTACCTGCAGATCCCAAGGGTATGTCCCGAGGAGGAGGAAGGATTGAAGGAAAGAGAGAAACAAAGACTCTTTATGTCTTTGTTAAGAATAAACGACGAAGTAATAATTGACTTTGCATATTCTATTTATCGTTTTAGTTTAATCAGCGAATAAGCAGGCTTGTCTGTATGCGATTTTGTATTTAGTATATTCCTACTAGACTGTCATATCATCTGTTCTCATCGGCTATGATTTTCTATGACCAAATCTGACGATTAACTGATGGATGAAAGCGGCGAGACAGGAGAATACCAGACCTGTAACTTTTTAGTGCAAAAAGAGTTGCATGATCTTCATTTTCTTGGAGAAAGTATATGCTTTTCTCTTTGATCGACGAGTTTTAAAGCGAAACTTCTGAAAGTGGGAGATTCTAAACGTGCAGTGCAATCCCACGACTCTACACTCTACAGCCCTTGGAGCGCAATACGTCGGCCCATTCTTTTCTAGCGGGCATTTAATGGGCTTTAAGTTTAGAAGCAGCGTCCAGCCCGAAGCCCTCTAAACCCCACGAGCCACACTCCAGGCCCGGGCCCGGGGATTGAGCGAGCATCGGGTGCTTTTCGTTACGTTCCTCCCTCCTCGTCCCCCTCTCATCACACTTCACGCACCGATCCCCACTCCCCCAAGGAAGCGAAGCGCACGCACACTGCCCTCCGGCGACGGCGAGGCCCCCGCCGCCGGCGGATCGGATCGGTTGGGATCCGGATCCGGATCAGCACTGGCATCGCCGCGCCGGAGATGCCGACCCCTAAGCAGCGGCTCCCCTACTCCACCTCAGGCGGGGGCGGAGGAGGGAGGCGCGCCGCCTCCGGCTCCGCCGCGCTGCCCCCCGTGGTGGTCCTCGTGTTCCTCTTCGTGGTCGCGCCTTCGCTCTTCTTCGTCGTGAGCAATGGCGGTCGCGGCCACGTCCACGTAGCCTCCGGTCCGGTTTGCATCCCCTCCTTCAGAGCCCCTGTTGTTTGTGTCGACGCGAGGTGTTCAATTCTGCGTTGCCTTGTGCGATGAGCACCTAGATTGGGTGGATCTCGGTGGAATTTGTCTAGATTTTGGGATTGATGCGCTCTCCAGCCGTAGTCTGATGCGACTTAGTTGGATAAGGGGATCATCTGTGTAGTTTCGGAGCGGTTTAGGGATTTTATATTTAGTATCCTCTGCAACTGTGTCGGTGGAACATGGTGCTCTAAGGAATTGAGCCTAGTCACCCTAGGGATTGCAGGGATTATTAGATATTATTGGACTACAGGAATTGTTATCCCTTATATGTTGCAGTTGCTAGGTTGTTGGTGTATATATGATAAGTGGGTAGCGATAGGTTAATGTTGTAGAAATTGAAGTGCATGCTACAACAGTGAGCTAACAAAACTATAATGAAACTGTATAATGGTTGGTCGTAAGCATGCTGAACAATCTATGACATTACCATTGTTGGCTGAAATGTAGTATTATCGTTGAAAAACAATGTGTATGATTCCACATTATTTGGTTGTCAGGTGTAAGAACAATGTACTACTCCCTCTGTTCCAAAATGTATGTTGATTTGGTTTCCTCCTAAGTCAAAGCTCTCTAACCCTGACCAAGTTTATAGAAAAATACATCAAAATCTACAACATTAAATTAGTTTAATTAAAATCACCATAAAATATGTCGTGACAGTCTATTTATTTGATGGCCTAGATGTTAATATATTTTTATCTGAACTTGGTCAAAGTTAGAGATGTTTGACTTAGGACAAAACTAAAACGACATACATTTTGGAACGAAGGGAGTATATTTTTGCGAATTAGAACAATGAACTATCTGAATGCACATTGTTTTACCTGAAATAGGGGTAAGCATTGACATGTTCTGTTTACCTGCAGATCCCAAGGGCAAGATTGGCGATCAGGTAGTTACCAACCCTGAAAGGGTTTCAATTGCTTAATGAGCGTAGTTTTTGACAATTCATTTCATCTTTTGAATTGCCTTGCAGGAAGCAGCAGCAATGAAGAACCTCAAATCTATTTTGCCTAAGGAGGTGAGAACGTCTTGTGACCAACCCTGCAAGGGGTTCAATTGCTTAATGAAAAATACTTTCAATTTTCACATTTCACATATGCTCATTAGATTAAACTGCCTTAGATGCTGACTTCTTCCATCATACTAATACTAAGTCCAGGTGTTCTACTTTTCAATTATGTGTGTGTAGCTTATGCACCAAACTATGTCAATGGATGGCCCGTGTCATAATGTGGTGAATAAACCATAGAATTAGACCTCGTTAATCACCTGTTTTTTTTATCTCATTCTTAGCAACCTAGTCTGTTATCTCATTCCCAGCCTAGTCTGTTTGACTAACCTTGTTCCACTATTTTGGTGTGTTTTCTGTATTTGCCGTCCTTCCATTTCCTCTTCTATTTTGTTTTATGTTTCCCTTGCCCTTTTCTTTCTTTTGTTAGGGTCCAAACTTTTATTTGATCTTTTCTCCTTCTTAACTTAATGGCAGGCAGTCCTCCTGCTGGTTTGGGAAAAATGTTCTTCATTATTTAGCTTATTGGCTACTGGAGTACTGGCTGTACTATTGCAGTCTGTTTATTGCATGTTTGTGTTAATTCAGAAACTAGTATTCATAATGTTGGTTGTGTATGAAACAGCCATTAATATTTTTTGTGCCCTTAATTTCTTTGTGTTTGGATATTTTTTTTCTTCTTCAGGTGTTTGATGCTATAACTGCTAGTCAACAAGAGTCAGGCACATTGAGTCTTGATTTTTTTAGGAATCATGCATCCCCCTCTTGGAAAACTGATGATCTAGTCACTGAGAAGAGCATGGATGTTGATGGCAAGGCTAAAGCTGAAAACAGTTTGCCAGAACATGATGTACCAACAAATAGATCACCCAAAGATCCAGGTACTAAAATAAACATGAATATCAAAAGCTATTATTGCTCCTCTACTTATGTAAGCCTGAAAATAAATTGTTTTTTTATTGTAGATGAACATCAAGTTGACAAAGCAGCAAAAGTAGCTCGAAGGGTAACAGTACTATCCTTGTATACAAATCGCCTTGGCCTTGTTCTGGTCTCTGTTGATACACTCTTACGTCTTTTTTTACTTGCCTGTATACTGTAGAAACTTAGGGAGAAAAGACGTGAGAAGAGAGCAATGGATTTGGTTCATAAAGATGATGAAGCGCGCGTTAAGCTGGAGAATGCCGCTATTGAGCGATCAAAAGCTGTCGATTCTGCTGTGCTTGGAAAATACAGCATATGGCGAAAAGAGAATGAGAATGAGAATTCAGACTCCACAGTTAGGCTGATGAGGGACCAAATTATTATGGCTCGTGTCTATTCTGCGCTTGCTAAATCAAAGAACAAGAGCGATCTATATCAAAAACTGCAGACCCGAATCAAGGAAAGCCAGTGGGCTGTTGGAGAGGCTTCTGCTGATGCTGACCTGCACCACAGGTGTGCATCTCTTCACTTCTTTCCTAACTGTTTCTTACTTTGCTCCTTTTAACCATCTACTTTGCAGCGCACCTGAGAAAATCAGAGCAATGGGTCAAGTTTTATCAAAGGCTAGAGAAGAAGTTTATGATTGTATGGCAATCACTCAGAGACTAAGGGCTATGCTTCAGTCAGCAGATGAACAGGTCAGGAGCTTGAAGAAGCAGAGTACATTTCTTAGCCAGTTGGCTGCAAAGACAATTCCAAACAGCATTCACTGCTTGTCTATGCGTTTGACAATTGATTACTATCTCCTCCCCCTTGAGGAACGGAAATTCCCAAGGAGTGAAAATTTAGAAAACCCAAATCTCTATCACTATGCACTTTTCTCAGATAATGTCTTGGCAGCCTCGGTTGTTGTGAACTCAACCATCATGAATGCTAAGGTATTTTGCATGTGCTTTTAGTCAATTATTCAATTGCACCCCACTAAGTAGTTTCTAACGTTTGATGTTTGGAATGACTTTTTCAGGAACCGGAGAAACATGTTTTCCATCTTGTGACTGACAAGTTAAACTTTGGAGCCATGAACATGTGGTTTCTGCTGAACCCACCTGGCAAGGCCACTATCCATGTTGAGAATGTGGACGAATTTAAGTGGTTGAACTCATCATACTGTCCTGTGTTACGGCAACTTGAGTCTGCTGCCATGAAAGAGTACTATTTCAAAGCTGATCGTCCCACCACTCTCTCAGCAGGTTCTTCAAACCTAAAGTACCGGAACCCCAAGTACCTCTCTATGCTGAACCACTTGAGGTTCTATCTCCCAGAGGTCTATCCAAAGTTGGATAAGATACTCTTCCTCGATGATGACATAGTTGTGCAGAAAGATTTGACAGGGTTGTGGGATGTTGATCTTAACGGAAAGGTCAATGGTGCTGTGGAAACCTGTGGGGAGAGTTTCCACCGCTTTGACAAGTATCTTAATTTTTCAAATCCACACATTGCTCGGAACTTTGATCCAAATGCATGTGGCTGGGCTTATGGGATGAACATTTTTGATCTGAAGGAGTGGAAGAAGAAAGATATTACTGGGATCTACCACAAATGGCAAAATATGGTGAGAATTCAGCTCTTGTTACTGAGTTGCATGATTTACAAAAAAACTGTTTTGACAGATCTGTACATTCTTTGTTTAAACTCATCATATCTCACATAATTCTCCTGCTGTTCTGTTCTGTTGTTTTAGAATGAAGACAGAGTTCTTTGGAAGCTTGGGACACTTCCGCCTGGCCTCTTGACCTTCTACAAGTTGACGCACCCACTGGACAAGTCATGGCATGTTCTTGGATTAGGATACAACCCAAGCATAGACCGTTCAGAGATAGACAGTGCTGCCGTGGTTCATTACAATGGGAACATGAAGCCATGGTTGGAGCTAGCAATGACCAAGTACCGACCATATTGGACCAAGTATATCAAGTATGATCACCCTTACATCCGTGGATGCAACTTGAGTGAGTAGACAGTCGTGCTGAAACTGACAGACGAAGAGCCTGTTGGACAGAAGTGTTCCACTACCATGTCCTTGCGGTGCGTTCTTTGACAGAGCAAAGTGGTACTACGTGAAGCTCTTGATTGCTTTCCCCCTCCCCTCCCCTCTCATCCCCTGAAAATTCACTGGTGGATGTTCTGCCAGTTTTTTTATTATAGCGATGCGTTTTTTTATTCAATTATTAGTAATGTGTAGTTATATTTTGCCGTCAAAATTAGCAGGAGAAAAACTTCTAAAATGTGCTTATGCGGCTGGTGTCGCTTGCTGCTTAGTGGTATGTCTAGAGAATTGAGTGTTGCCGGAATTGGATTGTCTTTTGTATCAGATAATATAAAGTAGAGTACAATCCAAAGCGAAAGGCATGAATCAAGCGGATTACAGGGTTAACCCTGAGTCCTGACCAATGTAAAACTATTTCCTCTACAGTATCAAGAAATGCCGGTATCCGTTTGATGATAACTGGTGTTGTAACTAATCTTGTGTTTCTCGGTCATGTGTTGCATGGTGCACCTGCTAGCGCCTTGCTTCCTTGAGCCACAGCCACCACGCGTCCAACCTGATGCTCCTAGCCCCAGGGACTTGTTCGCCAAAGGAGCAGTCGACACGGGCTCAACGTATGCGAAGGTGCGGAGGATGTAGCGTCCGCCGCCGCTTACCGGGCAATCAGCTCGAGCCTTTTCCAAGTTCCGATCAACCGTCTCGCCATGGCCCTTTTTCAGCCGCTCACGGTATAAGGGTAGCTCCACGATGCCCAGGATGGCGGCGACCACCTCCTGCTTGACGCGCGCGCGGTCCTCTCCTCGGCCGCACGGTGAAGCTGCGTTACTCAGTGCCTTCGCGGCGCCCCTGCCTTCCACCAGCATCTTCTCCCCGGCGTGCTCGATGGTCGACACTCCGCGCTCCTTGATCCTGTGCGCGTACAGCGCTCCGTCCTCCCCCTGCAGCAGCAAGACGGCAGACCGCACGGCGTGCGGGCCAGGCACGTGCCGCGGCAGGCCGCGCAGCTGCACCCTGCGAGAGAGGCTCCACCGGCCGTCGTCCCCGAGGCGCCACATGTTGATGTCGTCGTTGGACGCGGCGAACGGCTCGCCGGAAGTCGGGTTGTGCCTCACGCTGGTGACCACGCACGGCGCCGCGTCCGCATCCAGCAGCCGGCAGTAGAGCGGCCTCCGGTGGACGTCGAACGGCGGGGGCTCGACCAGCGTGGCCTCCTCTTGGCTCAGACGAAAACGGACGAGTCTGGCTCTTGCCACCTCGTAATGTGTGAGCCAGTACACTGCGCCGTTGCTGTACACGGCGCCGCCGGCGGCCAGGCAGCACGCGGCGGAACTGAGAGCGCGCACGGGCCTCCAGTACTTGTCTCCTACTCTGTGCACGTACACCACCCCCTTCTTCCCCGTGGAACCGGACCTCGCGATCTTGTAGTCGTGTGGGACGTGCACGATCTTGTACAGCTTAGCGGTCGCGTCGAAGCCGAGGCAGTACGCGCGCGGGTCGCGCCGCGTGCTCGTGCTCGTGCACGGCGGCGGCGGCAGGGCGAGCGACGCGCCGGTGGCTGGGTTGGAGATCCTGACGGCGCAGCTGCGCACGTCGAGGAGGCAGAGCAGGCCGCCGCAGGTTCCGATCATGTCAACCGATGTGACCACCGTGAACTTGGCCGTGACGGCCCACTGCTCGTCGAGCACGAGGCCGCGGCCGGGCCGTGGTTTGGCGCCGCCGAGCACCGGGGGGAAGAACACGACCGTGTGCGTCGGCGCCTTTTGGCTACCGTCCGGCGCGCGATCCTCGCGTGGGCTCGCATCAGCGCCATCGTCGTGCGGCGTTGCCGGTCGGCGGGTGGCACCGAGTGCGGTGGGCGCCGGAGCTTGCCGCATCTGCCGTAGCACACAAATGCGCAGTGGCTCGAGGCGTGCAGGGCTTGGCCGTGTGCCGAGGTGGAATCGGAGTGGAGCTGGACGCTTGGGCTGACCTCGGTTCTCCTGCTCGGAACGTCTACGATTATGAAGTGCAAAAAAGAAGTGCATGCGCGAATTTTATACGCGGTGCAGTAGGAGATCAGCGGATCACGCTCCTGAGATGATAATAAGTGCAGTGGTCGTAGCGGGCGTAGTACGAAATGTGTTAGCAGTATTTGTTTTTATAAAGAAAGATTAGTAGCAAATGGTCAGTCGTCACAATTGATTCAGTTCCTCACGCAGCGTGCAGGCTTGAGCTTTCTCAGACGACCCAACCGTAACAACGACGCTGATCCCATTATTTTTAGATTGACAATAGTCAGACCGTTTCCTTTCACCTTAAACAATGCTGCCGGTCTATTTTTGCTTGCCAAGGAATGCTAAAGAATAATTACATGCGTGTGCTGTGTCAGTCATTGTGCCAAGAGCAATATTTTGGAGAAACGAGTTCATCACGCAAAGAGAGTGAGAGTTATGAATTCCAAAATACTTCAGGTTAATATTTGGGTGACTAGGGCACCAAGGCATTTTTGCATATATAGTACAGTGCTTTCTTTTTTTTTTTTGGAAAAATGTGAAGGTCAAATGACCTTATGACCTTGTTCAAAATAGGAAGGTAATATGATGATAACTCTTTTTTTACAAACATTTTTTTGAAAGCTAATCAATCACCCCCATTTTCATTAACGTCTCAATGGGGTACAACCTCTTTGAGTGGAAAGTAATACCCCTGCATCCTCTGTATGGATCGTGTTGCTTTTTAAGAAATTGTTGGATTTTAATTGGGTTTGGCTTAATTCTATTCAATTAAAACCAAATAAATCTTAGAGTCCATATTAAATGCTACGCGTAATAAAATCTTAGTCTCGCATAGAAATTTGACTAAAGGTTAACTTAAATAGGTGATAGTTGTATGCACCTATTTTGAAGTTGAGAGAGGCAAAAAGCGTGATACACGCACACACGATGAGCCGAGCTATGCCATGGGCGTGCATGAGCCAAGTAAAGCCCGCCACAACACCATGATGCGGTGTGGGATAGGCTGTGTTTGCCACTTGGGTCAATTGACGACGCACGATTAAGGCTCATCAAAATCCTTCATAGCAATTGTTACTGGTCAATGCTTGGTTACTGTGCATTATGGTTGCGGTTACCCTCCGTTACCGGTAATGTCGCTAGGGTTGATGGTGTCCAGGTTTATTTCTATGTGTTTTGGCATTATAAGAAAGGAGCCTCCTATTTATCTCTCGTATGAACATACACATCTTGCACCACTTGTTCTCTCTGTTGTTGTCGCTTTCTAATTTCCCCATTCTAGAGCTCTTGTATTTGTTCCATATTGTTGCTACCTTCTAACGTCCCTGTCTCAGAGCTCCTACGCGCACACGATGATTTGGGAGAGCAAGCCTACGGAGCCGACATCCATTGTGCCTCCGGAAACAACATCCATTGCGAAACCTATACGGATGGCGAGTGATCAGGTTTTATGGAGCGTGTCTCCATGCAACTGCTCGCTCTTTCCAATACACGATGCACTTCCTGGCGATCTAGTACACAGTGAGGGAGAATTACTATTCCTGATGATGTTCTAGTACAAGGCATACGGGAACAATGACACGACATTCTTTCTGCACTACATGGAGCGTGAAGGACTCCATCAACAACTAACTATGTTGACTAGTGAGAATGCCGCCACCGGTGACCTCGACACTAGTCACTTCAGGGTATACCACGGCAACACTTTTAGTTGCATTGTTTTTACTTTTGTTCAATATGTCTAGCATGATTTTTTATGTAAGTAGATCACACTGCTTGTCGCTAATATCTCGGATTAAAATGTGCCTAAATATCTAATAACAATCCAAAAATATGTTAGGCATTTTTTGGTCATTGGTTTTGCTGTTGCGCTTAAACCAAATGTTTTTATGGCACAAATTACAAGAGGTAGGGTGCCAAGTGTGTTTTGTGGCTGGCATCTATTCACTGCTTCTTTGTTGCACAAGGTTGGCCCGTAGGAGCGCATAACTTAGAGAAAGATTGTGTGCCCAAATAGGATGACAATAAGCATGATAGATCACAGGATTGTTGATGCTTATATGTGGTTGCCTATGGGCGAAGAGATATGGGGTGCACTAGAGTCTAAGTTTGGGGTTTCTGATGTCAGTAGCGAGTTGTCCTATAGTAGAGCAAGCTTATGAAATACTAGCATTGGCATTTGAACTTGAGAACTTTGGATGTGTGATGCTAGACAAGTTTGTGGTAGGAGGCATTATTTCCAAACTACGACCTTCTTTGACGGATTTTGTTACTTTTCTAAAACTTAAGAAACGTGACTTTGGGATTGCTGATTTCATTGGCTCTTTAGATGTTGGAGAAAGCGAGAGCAAAAGATGCTCGTGGCAAGAAGGTTGGGGAGTTCTAGCGCCCATGTGGTCCAAAAGAAAAATCCTCACACCTCCCACAACCATAAGAAAAAGCAAGAACTCTAAGAAAAGACAGCAGACACATTTAAGAAGAAAAACAATAAGAAAAAGAAGACATGCTATATTTGTGGAAAGCCTAGTCATTAGGCTAGTGAGTACTAGGAACACAAATTGAAGCAGAACAAAAAGGTTTGCAAACATGGTTATTAGTAAGACTGAACGAGGAGCAACAGGATTTGGTAATTCTTTACCTACTATTCTTTCAATTTGCTATTCACCTGATTGGTGCGTTGACATAGATGCTAATATTCATATATGTGTTGACATTTTCTTATTTTCATCTTATCAGACAATAAGAGTTCCTCCATGTTGATGTTCATGGTGTTAGCTAGTACGGTCAATCCAAAGTTTACTTTAGAAAAAACCATGCATCATGTCCCCTGGCCCCTGCATTAAGAAGAATCTCGTTATTGGTCACTCTTTATTGTGTTAATATGGTTTTAAACTTGTGTTCGAGTCTAATAAATATGTACTTTCTAAGTATGAGATATTTGTTGGTAAAAAATTTGGTATTAGAGGCTTTTTCCGCTTACCTTTGAATGATGTTTGTAGTAAACTTGTGAACCATGTGAGTAATGATGATGAATCAAATGTTTGACATTCGTGGTTTTGTCATGTAAATTTTGGATGTACGACTGTAAGGATCTAGATGGCTTGAGGGAGGTGAAAGCTCTAGTTTGGTTTTGGTGAATTGATGAAACCCTAAGTGCTAACCTAGTTTATCAAGTGATCATAAGATAGGTAGCACACTCCAAGTTGCAAAGCAAACAAAGATCATAGCATGATGAAGATGATGCCATGGTGATGATCAAGTGCTTGGACTTGGAAAGAAGAAAGAGAAAAACAAAAAGCTCAAGGCAAAGGTATAAACCATAGAGCTATTTTGTTTTGGTGATCAAGACACTTAGAGAGTGTGATCACATTTAGGATTGATAGATGTACTATTAAGAGGGGTGAAACTTGTATCGGAATGCGGTTATCAAAGTGCCACTAGATGCTCTAACTCATTGCATATGCATTTAGGATCTAGTGGAGAACCAACACCCTTGAAAATGTTTATGAAAAATATGCTAACACATGTGCACAAGGTGATACACTTGGTGGTTGGCACATTTGAGCAAGGGTGAAGAAGTTAGAGGTGAAATGGAGTTCGTCGCAATGATGCTGGCGTCGGTCAAAGGACCGGACGTTGGGTCGATCAGCGACCGGACGCTGAAGGGCTACGTCCGGTCGTGTTGTCGGTCGGCATAGTGATTAGGGTTAAGCACCGGACGTTGGGCTATGTCCGGTCAAGCATGACCGGACATGTCCGGTCGGCAAAAACACGTTTTGGACCCTTACTATAAACGACTGGACGCTGAGGGTCCAATGTCCGGTCGGCTCTGTCGGAGCATCCGGTCAACTTGTCGACCGTTGAGATCAAACATTCACTGTTGAACGTAGGAGACACATGGCCACCATCGGGCGACCGGACGCTAAGGAGTAGCGTCCGGTCAGCCCACGTTATGCCCAGTGAAGGGGTATAACAGCTCTATTTCGTGGGAGCTTCTATTTAAGCCCCATGATCGGCTGTACTTCATAACCTTTGGCCATTTTCATTGACATAGCAACCTTGTGAGCTTAGCCAAAGCCCTCCTACTCATCTCCATCATTGATTCATCATCATAGTGAGATTGGGAGTGAATCCAAGTGCATTGCTTAAGTGTTTACATCTAGAGGCACTTGGTGTTCATGTTTCGCTACGGGTTTCGCTTGTTACTCTTGGTGGTTGCCGCCACCTAGACGGCTTGGAGCAGCGAGGATCGTTGAGCAGAGGGTGGTGATTGTCTCCGGCTCCGATTGTGGTGATTGTGAGGGGTTCTTGACCTTTCCCCGGTGGAGAGCCAAAAGGTACTTTAGTAAATTACTCGTGGCTTGTGTGATCCTCATCCTGTGTTGGTTGTGCGGCACCCTATTGAGGGTTTGGCGTGTGAAGTCAATTAGCGCGTGAACCACCAAGTGAGTGAATCGCCACAACGAGGACTAGCTTGCCAGCAAGCAAGTGAACCTCGGTAAAAATCATTGTGTTCATCATTGATTCCAAGGTGATTGGTCTTCATTGTTATTCATCCTTGTGATTGATTGGTTCTTTCATCCACACGGCGGTATAACCCTCTTGATCACTCTCTTTACATTACCGCAAACTAGATGACAAGCTCTTTAGTGTAGCTAGTTGTGAGAGCTTGGTTGGTTGGTTGGTGTGGCTCTTTAGTTAGACTTTGAGAGCACACTAACATAGGGTAGTGTCATAGCTCTTGTGTGAATCGATACTATCTAAACTAGAATTATGGTAGGTGGCTTGCATTTTAAGTAGGCTAGCGCAACACTTGCTTCGCCTCATAATTGTCTAACCTTTTGTTAAATGTTGTTGTAGAAATTTTTATTAGGCTATTCACCCCCCTCTAGCCATTAGGACCTTTCAAGTGGTATCAGAGCCGAGGTCACCGTGATTTGAGGCTTAACAACCTTCAGTGTAAAAATGGCTCAAATCAACAACACAAAGAAGCCACCCCAATTTGATGGCTCCAACTATCCCTATTAGAAGGCCAAGATGATAACTTATATCAAGTTAATCAATAGGAAGGTTTGGAAGGTGGTAGAAATAAAAATTGAGATTGAAGATCCGGAGAATCCCACCGCGGCCGAAGAAGCACTTCTCCAAAACAATGGCATTGCTCTAAGTGCTATTCATGATGCAATTGATGAAAGAACATTTGAGCAAGTCAAAAATATTAAGATGGCTCATGAGGCATGGAAGAAGTTGGAAGAGTCATTTGAGGGCACTCAAGCCGTGAAGGGTGCAAAGGCTTACATTCTCAAAGAAAAGTTTGCAAGCTTCAAGATGAAGGATGATGAGAATGTGCCGGAGATGTTCCATAGGCTTCAAGTGCTTATCAATGATCTCAAAGCACATGGAGAAGAAGTGAAGGATAAGGACTTCTCCCACAAGTTCTTGAGATGCTTACCCTCAAGATTTGGTACATTGGTCACTATTCTAGTGAGAAGTGGTTTGGACACCATGACACCAAACCAAGTGTTGGGAGATATAATGACCGATGATACTTATAGAGATGATGATGAGAAGGAAGAAAAGAAGGAGAAGAAAGATGAGAAAAAGGATGAGAAGAAGAAGAGCGTGGCATTCAAAGCCACATCATCTAAGGGCAAAGCAAAGCAAGAAACATCAAGTGAAGAAGATGAATCATGGGATGATGATGATGATGAGAAGATGGCTCTATTTGTTAAGAGATTTGGCAAGTTCATGGTGAAGAAGGGCTATTGTGCTAGAAGAAAGAAGTCTTCATCCAAGAATAAAGAAGAGTCAAGAAGGTGCTTCAAGTATGGAAGCAAAGATCATCTTGTCGCTCAATGCCCATACAATAGTGACAATGATGATGACAACAAGAAGGACAAGAAGAAGGACAAGAAGGAAAAGAAAGAGAAGAATGACAAGATGGCCTTCAAGAAGAAGAAGGGAGGTTCATATGTAGTCACTTGGGATAGTGATGCTTCCTCAAGTGATGATGATAATGATAGTGATGATAACAAGACCACCAAGAAGAAGGTTCTTGCAAGCATTGCTATTAATGAGAAGCCTTCTCTCTTCGAATCTTCATCATGCTTCATGGCTAAGGCCACTAAGGTACAATCTTGTGATGATGAAAGTGATGAAGAATATGATGATGATAATGAACATGAAAATGAAAATGATAGTGATAGTGATAATGATGAACCTACTAAGGATGAATTATTTGACATGCTAGAAGATGCTAAAGAACACTTTGACATTAAGAGAAGGGAATGCAAGAGCTTGAATAAGGAGGTAAAAGCCCTTAAGCAAGCCCTTAATGAGCTCAAAGCAACTCATGAGAAGCTAGAGGAAGCCCATGAGAAGCTTGGTAAGGCTCACAAAAAGCTTGAAAAGGCTCATTCCACTTTGCTTAATGAACAAAATAAAAAGAAGCATGTTGAAACTTGCAATGTAGGTTTAACTTGTGACATAACTGATGAATCACTATATATGCCTATCATTGTTGCTCCTACTAACCCTTCTTGTAGCACTTCCACTTCTACCTTATCTAGTAGTGATGGTCTCACTTGTGATACCTCACTAGTGGTTGAGAATGAGAACCTCAAGAAGGAGGTCACTAAGCTCACTCACACCTTAGCTAAGGCTTATGGTGGTGAGGATCGCTTGCTTATGTGCTTGGGTAGCCAAAGAGCTTCTCTCTATAAAGAGGGATTGGGCTATACCCTCAAGAAAGGCAAAGCGGTCTTTGCTCCTCACAAGACTAGTTTTATGAAGAACAATGATCGGTTTTGCACTAGTTGCAAGCAAGTGGGCCATAAAGAGCAAGAATGCAAAAATAAGAGCAAAAATGCTAATGTATCCTCCATTAAGCTTGATTCATGCTATATGCTTACTAAGGGTATAAATGGTGTGAAGGCTGAGTTCATTGGTAAACCATGGATGGGCTCAAAGAAGAAAGCCATTTGGGTACCAAAGAGCTTAGTGACTAACCTTCAAGGACCCAAGCAAGTTTGGGTACCTAAAAAGAATTAATCTTTTTTTGTAGGTCAATTACAAAGCTGAAGGAAGGCATTGGATTCTTGATAGTGGGTGCACTCAACACATGACCGGTGATGCAAGAATGTTCAACTCAATCAACACCAATGGCAATGATGGTTATGATAGTATCACATTTGGTGACAATGGCAAAGGCAAGGTCAAAGGGCTTGGTAAGGTTGCAATATCAAATGACATGAGCATATCCAATGTGTTGCTAGTAGAGAGCTTGAACTTCAATTTGCTATCCGTGGCACAATTGTGTGATCTTGGATTCAAATACATATTTGGGGTAGATGATGTAGAAATCATAAGTGTAGATGGCTCTAACTTGATCTTCAAAGGTTTTAGATATGAGAATCTATATTTGGTTGATTTCAATGCTAGTGAAGCTAGATTATCTACATGCTTGTTCACTAAGTCTAGCATAGGTTGATTATGGCATAGAAGGCTTGATCATGTTGGAATAAAACAATTGAATAGATTGGTTAAGCATGACTTAGTTAAAGGCTTGAAAGATATTGTATTTGAAAAGGATAAGCTTTGTAGCTCTTGTCAAGCCAGCAAACAAGTTGGAAACACCCATCCTAAGAAAAGAATGATGAGCACTAGTAAAGCCTTTGAGTTATTGCACATGGATTTATTTGGGCCAACACAATACACTAGTATCAGTGGAAACAAATATGGCTTTGTGATAGTGGATGATTACACTAGATACACATGGGTATTCTTTCTAGTGGACAAAAGTGATATGTTTGCAACATTCAAATCATTTGTCAAGGGCATTCACAATGAGTTTGAAACAACCATCAAGAGAGTTAGAAGTGACAATGGTAGTGAGTTCAAGAATACTAGAATTGATGAGTTGTGTGATGAATTTGGAATTAGACATCAATTCTCGGCCAAGTACACACCTCAATCAAATGGCCTTGTTGAGAGAAAGAATAGAACACTCATTGATATGGCAAGGTCTATGCTTAGTGAGTACAATGTGAGTTAATCTTTTTGGGCCAAAGCTATCAATATGGCTTGCTATTGTAGCAACCGCCTTTATTGTCACCAATTGAAAGAAAAGACATCATATGAGCTCTTGAATGGTAGAAAGCCCAACATTGCATATTTTAGGTCTTTGGTTGCAAATGATATATCTTAAAGAAAGGCACAAGATTGGGTAAGTTTGACAAGAAATGTGATGAAGGATTTTGTCGGTGTTTTGGAACCGGGGGTCCCTCAACCAACGAGTGAATTTGTACTGCGTGTCCCTAATCTCGGATGGTGATGCAAAGAGACACAAGGTTTATACTGGTTCGGGCAGTCGAGGCCCTACGTCCAGTCTGAGAGATTGATCTTGTATTCCTTGCACCGGAGTGCTCGTGGTAGGGGGTTACAAGCTGAGTGAGAGAGGGAGCTAGCCCCAGGTCTCGGCGAGGGTGGTGCGAACTGCTTGGGACGTTGCTCCCAAGCAGCGTGGAAGTGCGTGATTCTATCGGTGTGTTTGTCCTGCTGCCCCCCAGAAATGGCCCTGGCTACCTCCTTTTATAGTTACAAGGAGGAAGCGAGAGGTACATGAGAAGGCTACTATTTGCTGACGTATTCCGCTCCCTGAAGCAGTATGGCGTCGTGGGAGTTCCAGTCGATGTCTAGTCGGTATGGTCTTCAAGGCTGACGACATGCTGCGCTCTTGTACTTTTGTTGACTTGGTGAAATGCCGAGGCCTGGTGGCTGCTGTAGTAGGCTGTGTCGAGACCTGTCGCGCTGAGGCCAAGACCCACTGTGCCGAGGCCTGCTGTGCCGAGGCCTTTAGCGGGTGGCAATGTGAGGTCTGGGCGGCCATCGCCGATAGTTGATTTGGGCGGAACAGTGCCGAACACGCGTCTACAGGATACGGTGCCCTGTATCGTCAGTAAGGGATGGTAAAAAGGCGATTTGACCGTTGTCCTGTTGCGGCATGCTGCCGATCGTGACTTTCGTAGTGCGGGCAGCTGGGTGCATTAATTGGATGCGATAGCCTGCCAGAGTGACTCTTGAGGTGGAGGTGACGAGATTGCGGGACGAGCCCAGCCTCGGGCGAGGCGGAGCATGGCCAGTTCGCCCGAGGCCCTACCGGGAGTCTCGGGCGAGGCGGAATCCGAGGCTCATTGGGGGTCTCGAGCGGGGCGGAGCGGTTGGTTCGCTGGCCCCGAGGTCACAGGAACCCGGTTCTGACTCCCCACGTCGTGTCCGTCCTTGGTGCAGGAGTTTAGGCAGCACAGTAGCCGGTAACCCTTGCGCAGTCCCGTCATGGATGGCAGGGTGCTGACGTGACGGACGTCTGATCTGCCACGTCGCTGCACTGCGCCGCCGTGTGATTTGTCGGAGTGGTTGAGCGCCTCGATAGGACGTGCGGAAGTGACATGCTGGTCGTACTCGGTCTTGTGCGTCGTGGGGCTCCAGTACGGCTTGATGCAGGACATGGCGGGCGACGTGCGGGTTGCCGTGTAATGACGCCGTAGGGGGCGGCGGCTATGCCGAGGCCGAGCCATCGCGGGGGGCTCGGTGGTCATGGACCCTCAGGCTGCCGAGCCCGTGAAGCAAACTGTCGAGGTTCTTGGGGGGAGTTATTGGCCTTGGGTACTGATTCCGAGGCTACAGTAGCCCAGATGTGGCTCCCCACGCTGCATTGTCCTCGGTGCAGGAGTTGGCAGCATAGTGAGGCATGGGCGTCACGGTGGTTAGTACAGTGGCGGGTAACCCCTGCCCAGTCCTGCCTCCTGTCCCATCGGCCATTCTGCTGTACTGTGCCGGGCGTGCGGTTGTCGTCAGGGGCAACAGTCGGCTGAGCTGATGTGACACGACGTTTTGTCAGAGGGACGGGAGAAGGAAGAGGCGGCGGAGTGCTGCCGAGCCTGCCTTGCGCGAGACGGAGGGTCGGTGGCCCGGCCGTGGCCTTTGGCGGGGAATCGCTCGGGGTCGGTAGCGAGGGGGCCTCGGGCGAATCGGAGAATCGGCCGAGGCCTGCGGCGATGGGCCTCGGGCGAGTCGGAGAGTCGGCCGAGGCCCTTGGAGCCTCGGGCGAGTCGGAGAATCGGCCGAGGCCAACAGCGTTTAGCTGGTTTCGATCTTTACGAAGTCTAAGCAGTCGTTTTTTGGATTTTGCTTAGGGTACCCCTTCTCACGGTATCCGACAGTAGCCCCCGAGCCTTGGGGGGAGTGGAGGCACTCCCCCTGAGGTTCTGACGAGAATTGGCTCTTGATAGTTCCTGTCGGGATGTTGTTTTGTTTTCGGGGGGTTTCGGTGGGTGCGCACGAGCGCACCCGCCGGGTGTAGCCCCCGAGGCCCTGGAGGAGTGATTTCACTTCTCCAGGGGCTTTTCTCTCTTTCGAGTGGGGAGTTACATTGTGTTTGCCGGGCCCGTGGGTGCGAGTTCGGATCGCAGGGCCTCGACGATGCTGCGGGAAGAGCCCCTTAGCCTCCGCCTGGAGCGAGGGCCGTCAGGGGTTCACCCGACTTTTTATTCGACCCTCGCGCTTCCTTTTCGCTCGGAAGGAGGGTTTGTTTTGCCGAGACCCCTCGTGTGCGAGTCTGAGCCGCTGGGTCTCGGCAAAGTGTCGCAGGAAGAGTCCCTTAGCCTCTGTGCGGAGCAAGAGGGCCGTCAGGGATTCTCCTGACTTTTTGTTCGACCCTCGCGCTTCCTTTTCGCTCGGAAGGAGGGGTGGAAGATGCCACGCTACCCTCGGTGGGCGCGAGCGACGGCATTTCCGGTGAGCTGTTATCGGGTAAGTCCGAGTGGAGGCCCGTACCCCGTTCGCTGGGGGTCGGCTAGCGGTCCTGAGACGCGCTCCAAGAGTACCGGAGGGTTTCTCTAGTGGGTGCCGAGGCCGTTCGCTGGGCCTCGGTGGCTCGGTGCCTCCCTACGGTGGGATCCCATTCGGAGACTTCCCTGCCGGTCTCGGACACGACACAGGGCATCCCAAGCGTCTCGCTTGCTTGGGCCTCGGCCTCGCATAGGCTCGCCCGTAGTCGCCCCTGACTCTGTTGTCCTGGGGCGGCTGTCGAAACCCCTGGGGGCCCAGCCTTCGAACCCCTGGACCGTAACGGGCTTGGGTCGCTTGTCTTTATCTTGGGTGCAGGAAGAGCCCCCGAGCCTCCGCACGGAGCGAGAGGGCGGTCAGGGGTCCTCCCGTCTTTTTTGCCCGTCCCCCGCCCGTCCTTTTCGCTCGGACGGGGGGGGGCTGTTTGCCGAGCCCACTCATGTGCGAGCCTGAGCTGCTGGGTCTCGGCAAAGTTGCAGGAGGGCCCCCGAGTCTCTCGCGCGGAGCGAGAGAGCGGTCAGAGGTCCCCTGGCTTTTGGTTCGCCCCTCGCGTGTGAGGGTCTGACTGCCGAGCCCCCCTCGGGTGCGAGCTTAGGTCGTGGGGTCTCGGCGTCTTTTTGCAGAAGGAGCTCCCTAGCCTCTGCACGGAGCAAGAGGGCCGTCAGGAGTTCTTCCGGCTTTTTGAACGACCCTCGCGCTTCCTTTTCGCTTGGAAGGAGGGTTTGTATTGCCGAGCCCCCTCGTGTGCGAGCCCAAGTCGCTGGGATTCGGCAATGTGTCGCAGGAAGAGTCCCTTAGCCTCTGCACGGAGCAAGAGGGCCGTCAGGGATTCTCCTGACTTTTTGTTCGACCCTCGCGCTTCCTTTTCGCTCGGAAGGAGGGTTTGTGTTGCCGAGTCCCCTCGCGTGCGAGCCCAGGTCGCTGGGACTCGGCAACGTTTTGCAGGAAGAGTCCCTTAGCCTCTGCGCGGAGCGAGAGGGCCGTCAGGGATTCTCCTGACTTTTTGTTCGACCCTCGCGCTTCCTTTTCGCTCGGAAGGAGGGGTGGAAGATGCCACGCTACCCTCGGTGGGCGCGAGCGACGGCATTTCCGGTGAGCTGTTATCGGGTAAGTCCGAGTGGAGGCCCGTACCCCGTTCGCTGGGGGTCGGCTAGCGGCCCGGAGACGCGCTCCAAGAGTACCGGAGGGTTTCTCTAGTGGGTGCCGAGGCCGTTCGCTGGGCCTCGGTGGCTCGGTGCCTCCCTACGGTGGGATCCCATTCGGAGACTTCCCTGCCGGTCTCGGACACGACACAGGGCATCCCAAGCGTTTCGCTTGCTTGGGCCTCGGCCTCGCATAGGCTCGCCCGTAGTTGCCCCTGACTCTGTTGTCCTGGGGCGGCTGTCGAAACCCCTGAGGGCCCAGCCTTCGAACCCCTGGACCGTAACGGGCTCGGTGCCTGGTCCCTTTGCCTGAAAGGAATCGGGTGGGGGTTACCTCTCTCCCTGCGGTTAGCAACGGCAGGCGCGCCTTTTGAGGCAGCTTTTTCGGGGAGGTGGGACGGCGCCTGCAGCTGCTGCGGTTGGGCGTGACGTGGCGTCAGTCGACGGGACGTAACTGCACGCGCAATTAATGAGGAGGGAGTGGGCGGTAAGACCGGATCTGGATAACCGCGCCGGATTTCCTGGGGGAAACTTCCCCGATTTCGTCGCCCGGTGGTTTCGATTCGTCCCTGCATAAATACGCAAACAGCCTCGCCCTCTCCCTCCTTACCTTTTCCGCGTTCGCCTTTGCTACCTCCGTGCCGTCGCTGAGAGCATAGAGCGCCGGGGAAGAGAAGTGCGAGGGCGAGAGATCGAAAGAGAGAGGGAGAGAGATTACCGCTGTAGCAGCGTCCTCCGCCGCGCAATGGCTGGTGGTCCCGTCATCCTCCCGGCGGATCCCTGGGAGCGGTCCGACGTCACCGAGGAGAAGCTGCAGTCGCTCGTGGAGGCCGGTCTTCTTCGCCCGATCACCGACCCCGACGAGCCGGAGTGGATTGCTCCGGGGGACGAGTCGGAGCCGAGGCCGCGCGACGGTTACGTGGTGAGCTTCGTCGTCTTCCACGAGCGAGGCTTCGGGTCGCCGGCGGATAGCTTCATGCGGGCACTCCCGCACTACTATGGCGTGGAGCTGCACAATTTCAGCCCCAACTCCATCGCGCAGGCGGCCATCTTCGTCGCTGTCTGCGAGGGGTATCTAGGGATCGCTCCCCACTGGGAGTTGTGGCTCCATTTGTTTCGAGCGACGTTCACCTCCAAGCCGGGGGGAACGAGGGGGGCTCGGAAGGCGCAGAGGGCCGGCGGCTGCACCCTCCACGTGCGCCAAGACCGGCAGTCCCTCTACATCCCGGCCCAGCTATCAACGTCCAACCGTCGTTGGTATGACGGCTGGTTCTACCTCCGCAACGACGGCGGAGGACTTCCCCCTTATACCGGGCGGGTTGTAGAGAGTCAACCGGAGAAATGGGGGTACGGCGTCATCAAGGTCGACCAGCCTAGGCTGGAACCGCTCTTGAGGGCCTTGGGGAAGCTGCGTGACTGCGGCCTTTCGGCGGCCGTGGTCGTGGCGGCCTTTCACCGCCGGAGGGTGTTGCCGCTAATGGCCCGGCGACGGCGGCTGTTCGAGATGACGCCGAGCGACCCGGTCGCCGGTATCAAGATGTCCGCCTTCGCCCTTACCGATGACGAGACCCTGCGTCGGGTGAGGGAGGCGGTAGACGGGAAGCCGAGGCTCGATGACTTGATGCCGTTCCCGATGCGCCCGTCGCGGGGGTATGTCTCGCTGGTAAGTTGGATGTTGTCGAGGCTTTCGTGTCCTTCTTGTTTTTCGCCTTTTTGGTCTGTTGTCTTACTTCGTCGCTCTCACAGGGGATAAGAGACGTGCGAGGCTCCCCGCCGCCCGTTCCTGAGGACGCCCGGCGGCGATCCGTGAACAGGGCGCGTGCCGAGGAGGAGAAGAAGAAGAAAGATGCCCAGGAGGCGAAGCGCACGAAGAAGATCCTCGCGCGCGAAAAGCTGGACGCCCGTCGCCGGCGCCAGAGGCTCGACGGTCTCCCTTTGGAGCCGTCTCCCTCGCCGTCGGTGTCGGATTCTTCGAGCGACGGCGGTGGGTGCGAGGTGGGGACGGCCTGCCTGGAACACCTCCCCGACATCAGGGAGATGGTTCCCGGGGCGCCGGCAAGGAGCCTGACGCCCCTAGGAGAAGGAGGAGGTGTCCCGGGGCCAGTGGTGGCCCGTCCCGGCGCCGAGGCCGGCACACCCGAGGCGCGGGTGTCGGAGGAGCGTGCCGTCGGCCCGATGGGTTCGACGGTGGAGGTTGAGCGGGTGACGGTGGGGGCGACCCCATTATCTCCGCGAAGGGTCGAGGAGGTGCCGGGGTCCGACGGGGACCAGCTGGCGCTGGTGGACACCGAGGCCGCGTTGCTGCCACCACCGCCGCCGTTGCAGAGGAGGCGGACGGTGTCGAAGCGGTTGCATCCCCGTTCGCGGTAAGCGTCTTTCCTGGCGGAGTCCGCTTCTTGTTTGCCCCTTGGTTGCGTGCTGACCTTGGGAGTGTCTTTTCTTGCAGCCAGACGCTTCTGGTGGGAGACCCTCCCTTGGCGCCCCGTAAGGCGCTCAAGGTGAACGTTAGCTCTTTCGCCCATCAGGCAGCGGAGGCGCAGGCAGGCGTGCGACGTGGCGCGGCGTCGGGTGAGGTCGTTTCGGAGGAGGCGGCTGCCCAGGAACAGGGGGCCGAGGCGGCCGCGGAGCGAGTGGAGGAGGAGGCTGCCCAGGAACAGGGGGCCGAGGCGGCCGCGAAGGAGGCTGGGGCGTCTGCTATTGCCGAGGCCACTAAGGGCGAGGCCGGAGCCCCCAAGACCTCCGACGTCAGGGCGGTGGACGCCGAGGCCATCAAGGTAGAGATGGCGGAGGCCAGAGCCCTCGGGTCCGTCGAGACCGAGGCGATGGAGGTGGAGACGGGGCAAATTTTGGCGCCGCCCCTGGTTCAGACAATCTCGTCTGATGATTCCTCCCGAGGGAAGGAGGCGGCGGACGTCGAGGCGGCCAGTACCGCGGAGCAACAAGTCCCAGATCCTGCCGAGGGGAGTTCGGCCCTTGTCCCGCTACGGCCCGAGCCCCGTGGGTGGAACTTCCCGTGTGTTTTCTGGCGGGACCAGGCTGATCCCGAGGGGGAGCCTGTGTTCGCCCTTGAGGACGTCGCCGAGGGGGGGCGCTGGGATACCCTCGAGGAGTATCGCCGATTGGCCGTGCGGTCGTTGCAGACAGCGATGACTGTCATGGAAAGGGACTTGCCTGGTGTCACTCGGGTGAGTACTTTCCCCTCTCGTGCCGCGTTGTTTTCTCTCCGAGCCCGCTCGCAGTGTTTTGACGTGTGTTTTTTGTTTTGCCTCCTTAGGAGCTCGAGACCCGATCCCTTGGGAAATCGGTGTTCCTGCGAAATGAGAGGGATATCTGGGACCAGCTCCGGCGCCAGAAGGGCTTGCTTGCCGATGCCCAGGGACTATTGTCGGCGCGGAGTGCGGAAGTGGAGGACCTCCGCCTTCGTTGTGCCGACATTCAGGCAGAGTTGGCCATGGCTAAGGAGCAGTCCGCCCCTCTGGTGGCCAAGATCAAGGAACTGGAGGAGGAGCGAGACTCCTTCAGGCTTCGGGCCCAAGAAGCGACGGCCTCTGCGAAGGCTACAGCCGGGCAGCTGGGTGCGGAGCAGAGCGAGCATCAGGCGACAAAAGTCGCCCTGGCGGAGGCTACCAAGGCGGCCGAGGCCTCTCGGGTCGAGGTCTCAGCCTGGAAGGGCAAGGCCGAGGGTAAGTTCTGCTGAACCATGTTCCTCGTTCCATTTGCTCTTTTTGTCCTGGTTCGCGCTTGACTCCTGACCCCTTGTTGCGACGTAGATCTGGAGAAAGAGGCCTCCCAGGCGGCTGAGGCCTCCGTCGCGGCGCAAGCAGCGCTGGATGTCGAGGTCCGGGAGCACGAGGCGCTGCGCAGCGCTGTCCGGTCTGCCTGCGAGGCTCTGGACGTCGAGGAGGTCCAATCAGCTAGCTCCCTTGGGAGCCGCCTCATCGCGTTGAGCGGCCACGTCCGCGAGAGACTCCGAGGGGCGTTGCACACGGGTGTCAAGCGCGCCCTGGCCGTCGTCTCCTCGCACTACGCCATCAACCTCGAGGCTGTCAGCGACGGCTACGTGTTGCCAGAAGATGACGAGGAGGCTGATGCAGAGGTCGTGAGGCTGTTGGAGGCGGCCGAGGCACCTGGCACCGCGTTGGCCAAGCTGTTCGAAGAAGAGGTGGTTCCTCCCGCGCCAGCCGCCGATCCTTGAGCTTTGACCTGGGCCAAAAGGGGCCATGTAACCGGATCGAGTTAGTTGCCGAATCGTGACGTTTTTTTGTGGCCGTCGAGGCCCTTAAAGTATTTGCGTATGTGTGCTTCTTAACCGTTTTCCATTCTATTTCTAAGTTCGTGCCCTCTGTCCCGATCGCGAAGAAATCCCTCGGAACCTAAGCCGTCCTTCGGCGAAGGGCGGTGAGGGAGCTGCCGTAGCCCAGAGGCGTAGGCCGTTCTCACGACTCAGCCGGCCCTTTGGCCTCTAGACAGGCTTTTGGTCTTTGGGTTTCTTGCGAAGGTCCCGTCGGAGCGCGAGAGAGTTTGGTGTGGAAATTTTCGGAAAAACGGTTGAGAAATGGTGTCCGGGACTTAGGGGGGTTCCCCCTTTTTAGCCCCCGAGGGAGGCTCGACTTTGCAGAGGCAGAGCTGAGTCTCCCTTATTGCGTTATAGTGACGTCGAGCCCCTATCGATAGATAACCTCTCTGCAAAGAACTTCCTCGGAACCTAAGCTGTCCTTTGGGCGAAACGGTGGTGAGGGAGCTGCCGTAGCCCAGAGGCATAGGCCGTTCTCACGACTCGGCCGGCCTTTTCGCCCTTGAGACGATCTTTCGGTCCTTGGGTTCTATACAGCCGATTTGTCTATAAGGGGGTTCCTCGAAAGATTATAACAATTAAAGAACGCTTCTTTATTTATTTCGAGAAACAATGTAAACAACGTTTGGAAATTTAAGGGTAGAAACGACGTAGCTGTTCTATGTTCCAAGCGTTGGTGAAGATTTCGCCCTTCTCGTTGGCTAACTTGTAGGTCCCGGGCTTCAGCACTTGAGCGACGATATACGGCCCCTCCCAGGGTGGGGTCAGCTTGTGGCGGCCCTTGTTGCTCTGCCTCAGTCTCAGCACTAGGTCGCCCACCTTCAGGTCCCGGCTTTGGACGCGCCGGGCTTGGTAGCGTCGTAGGGCTTGCTGATACCTGGCTGAGTGTAGTAGCGCGACGTCGCGGGCTTCCTCCAGTTGGTCGAGGGCGTCTTCGCGGGCAGTGCGGTTGCTTTGCTCGTTGTACGCCTGTAGCCTCGGGGAGCCGTATTCTAAGTCAGTGGGGAGGATGGCCTCGGCTCCATAGACCAGGAAGAACGGTGTGAATCTCGTGGCTCGGCTCGGGGTATTTCTTAGGCTCCAGATGACTGACGGGAGTTCGGCAAGCCATTTCTTGCCAAACTTCTTCAACTGGTCGAATATTCTTGGCTTAAGGCCTCGTAGGATCATGCCGTTGGCACGCTCTACTTGGCCATTCGTCCTTGGGTGCCCTACGGCCGCCCAGGCCACCCGGACGTGGTGGTCGTCGCAAAACGTTAGGAACTTGCGCCCGGTGAATTGTGTCCCATTGTCAGTGATGATGGTGTTAGGAACCCCGAACCTGTGGATGATATCCGTAAAGAACAGCACCGCTTGCTCGGATTTGATCTGAGCGATCGGACGAGCCTCGATCCATTTAGAGAATTTGTCGATAGCTACCAGCAGATGGGTATAGCCCCCGGGTGCCTTCTGCAGAGGCCCAACCATGTCCAGTCCCCACACAGCGAATGGCCATGTGATGGGGATGGTTTGGAGGGCTTGGGCTGGGAGGTGCGTCTGTCGAGCATAGTACTGGCATCCCTCGCAGGTGCGTACTAGCTTCGTGGCGTCGGCCACCGCTGTTGGCCAATAGAAACCTTGGCGGAAGGCGTTACCTACGAGCGTCCGAGGCACCGCGTGGTGCCCGCAGACTCCCGCGTGTAAGTCCTGAAGTAGGGATTGGCCAGCCTCGGTGGTGATGCATCGTTGGAGAATACCAGACGGGCTGCGCCTATATAACTCGCCGTTGTAGAGGACGTAAGTCTTGGCGCGACGCGCAAGCCGTCGGGCTTCGGTTCTGTCAGCAGGAAGCTCTCCTCGGACGAGGCGATCAAGGAAAGGGACTCGCCAGTCCGTTCCTTGGTCGGTCTTGGGAGGCTCTTCGTCAATCGCCATCGCCTCGGGCTCGGCTGGCGGGGTCTCGACGGCAGAGGGGGCCTCGAGCCCTGCGGTGGGCTCGGCCGATGGGTCCTCTTCCGTCGCCGAGGCGTAGTCGACGGACGGCTTGTGGAGGTCTCTAGCGAAGACGTTCGGAGGGGCCGGGGTCCGTGCCGACGCCATCTTTGCCAGTTCGTCCGCGGCCTCGTTGAACTTTCGTGCAACGTGGTTGAGTTCGAGACCGTCGAACTTGTTCTCCAGACGACGTACCATCGCGCAGTACGCCTTCATTTTGGGGTCGTGGCAGCTTGACTCTTTCATCACCTGATCGACGACGAGCTGCGAATCACCCCGTACGTCGAGACGTCGTACTCCAAGTTCGATGGCGATTTGCAGGCCGTTGACGAGGGCCTCGTATTCGGCGACATTGTTGGAGGCGGCGAAGTGAAGCCGGATCATGTAGCGCATGTGTATTCCGAGGGGCGAGACCAGGAGCAGGCCCGCGCCGGCCCCAGTCTTCATCAGAGACCCGTCGAAGTACATGGTCCAGCATTCTGATTGGATTTGAACGGGTGGCAGCTGTGTGTCGGTCCACTCGGCTACAAAGTCGGCCAGGACCTGTGATTTGATCGCTTTCCGAGGCGCGAAAGACAAGGTCTCCCCCATGAGTTCGACAGCCCATTTGGCTATTCTACCCGAGGCCTCCCGGTTTTGGATTATCTCCCCCAGGGGAAAAGACGACACCATAGTCACCGGGTGGGACTCGAAGTAGTGACGCAGCTTGCGTCGAGCCAAGACTATGGCGTAAACTAACTTCTGGATGTGCGGGTAACGTGTCTTAGTCTCGGAGAGCACTTCGCTGATGAAGTAGACAGGTCGCTGGATGGGCAGAGCATGTCCCTTCTCCTGCCTCTCGACGACTACGGCCGCGCTGACCACTTGGGTCGTCGCGGCGACGTAGAGCAAGAGGTGTTCGCCCTCGGCGGGCGGAACCAGGACGGGGGGGTTGGTGAGTAGTGCTTTGAGCCTGGCGAGGGCTTCCTCGGCCTCGGCGGTCCAAGAAAAGCGCTCGGCCTTTCTCAAAAGGCGGTACAGGGGCAGGCCTTTTTCGCCGAGGCGGGAGATGAAGCGGCTTAGGGCCGCAAGGCATCCCATGACCCTCTGCACGCCTTTGAGGTCTCGGATCGGGCCCATGTTGGTCACGGCCGAGACCTTCTCCGGGTTGGCCTCGATCCCACGTTCCGAGACTATGAATCCTAAGAGCATGCCTCGGGGGACCCCGAAGACACACTTCTCGGGGTTGAGCTTGATGTCCTTCTTTCTGAGACATGTGAAGGCAACCTCCAGGTCGCCGACGAGATCGCTGGCCTTCCTGGACTTGACTACGATGTCATCCACATAGGCCTCAACGGTTCGTCCGATATGTTCGCCAAAGACTTGGATCATGCACCGTTGGTAAGTGGCCCCTGCGTTTCTGAGGCCAAACGGCATGGTTACGTAGCAGTACATGCCGAATGGAGTGATGAAAGAAGTCGCGAGCTGGTCGGACTCTTTCATCTTGATTTGGTGGTAACCGGAATACGCATCAAGGAAGGAGAGGGTTTCGCATCCTGCAGTGGAGTCGACGATTTGGTCAATTCGTGGTAGTGGGAATGGGACTTTCGGGCATGCTTTATTTAGACCAGTGTAGTCCACGCACATCCTCCACTTGCCACTTTTCTTCCTGACTAGTACAGGGTTAGCCAACCACTCTGGATGGGATACTTCCTTGATGAACCCGGCGGCCACGAGCTTCTGTACTTCTTCGCCGATGGCCCTGCGCTTCTCCTCGTCAAACCGGCGCAGGCGCTGCTTTGCCGGCCTGGAGCCTGGCCGGATATCTAAGGCGTGCTCGGCGACCTCCCTTGGTATGCCTGGCATGTCTGAGGGACTCCATGCGAACATATCGACGTTCGCACGGAGAAAGTCGACGAGCACGGCCTCCTATTTGCTGTCGAGGGTGGCGCTGATCTTCAGTCCTCGGCCGTCGGGGACGGCGGGGTCGACGGGGACGTGCTTGACAGCCTCCGCGGGCTCGAAGGCCCCGGCGCGCCGCTTGGCGTCGGGAACCTCGCCACCAAGCTGGACGAGATCGGCGATGAGGGTCTCGGCCTCCACGATGGCCTCGGCGTACTTGATGCACTCGACATCGCAGTCGTATGCATGTTCGTACGTGGACTCGATGGTGATGACGCCGTTGGGGCCTGGCATCTTGAGCTTGAGGTAGGTGTAGTTGGGGATCGCCATGAACTTGGCGTAGCACGGGCGCCCCAAGATGGCGTGGTAAGCCCCCTTGAATTCCACCACCTCGAAGGTGAGGACCTCCTTGCGGTAGTTGGAGGGAGTGCCGAAACAGACGGGTAAGTTGATGCGTCCGAGGGGTCGCGTGCGCTTTCCTGGCACGACGCCGTGGAAGGGCGCGGAACCGCCTCGGAGCCGCGATCGGTCGAGCTCCAGGAGCTCCAGAGTGTTGGCGTAGAGGATGTTGAGGCCGCTGCCTCCGTCCATGAGTACTTTGGTGAGCCGGGTGTTGCCGATGATCGGGTCGACGACCAGTGGGTACTGCCCAGGGTTTGGAACGTAATCAGGGTGGTCATCCCGGTCAAAGGTGATTGCTTCCCGAGACCAATCGAGGTACCGGGGGGTGGCTACCCTGACCGAGAAGACCTCCCGGCGTTCCCTCTTTCGCTGGCGCGCCGTGAGGCATGCCGAGGGTCCACCAAAGATCATGAAAGCGTTGCGTACCTCGGGAAACCCATCATCTTTATCACCGTCCCTTTCGCCGGCGCCCCTTTTCCTGGTCTCATCGTCGTCGGGGAGCCCGAGCCTGGCGTAGTAACGCCGGAGCATGGTGCACTCCTCGAGGGCATGCTTCACCGGGCCTTGATGGTAAGGACAGGGCTTCTTTAGCATGTCGTCAAATAGCCCGGGGCCGCGGGGGCCTCGGGGATTCCTGCGATCTGTTGTGGCGACGTGAACGGCCTCGAGGACCTCCTGCTTCCCCGGGCGGCCCTTCTTCTTTCTCTTGGGGACGCGGGTGGGCGAGGCCTCGGGGGCCTCGTCCTTCTGCTTCCCCTTGGCGTCGTTGTTGGGGAAGATGGCCCCCACCGCCTCTTCGCCCGAGGCGAAGTTGGTGGCGATGTCGAGGAGCGCGGCGGCAGAGCGCGGGACGTTGCGCCCTAACTCTCGGACCAAGTCCTGACAAGTGGTGCCGAAGAGGAAAGCCTGGACGATCTCCGAGTCACCGACGCTGGGTAGCTCGGTGCACTGTTTGGAGAAGCGCCGGATGAAGTCTCGGAGAGACTCGTCCGGCTTCTGGCGGCAGTTCTTGAGATCCCAGGAATTCCCAGGGCGCACGTAAGTGCCCTGGAAGTTCCCGACGAAGATCCTAACCAAGTTGCGCCAGTCGTGGATTTGCGAGGGGGGGAGATGCTCAAGCCAGGCTCGCGCCGAGTCCGTCAAGAGTAACGGGAGATTGCGGATGATGAGCAGATCATCGTCCGCGCCACCCAGCTGACAAGCCAGGCGATAATCGGCTAGCCATAGCTCAGGGTTCGTCTCGCCGCTATACTTGGTGAGGTTGGCCGGCTGTCGGAACCGGGCGGGGAAAGGAGCAACGCGGATGGCCCTGCTGAAGACCCGAGGTCCTGGCGGCTCAGGGGAGGGGCTGCGGTCCTCACCACTGTCGTAGCGACCGCCTCGGTGCGGGTGGTAGCCTCGGGCGGCTCCGTCGTCGTGGCGCCGTCGCCTGCCAACTACCTCGTGGTCGCCTTGTACCTCGTGTTGGTGTCCAGGTCGGTCGCGCACCGAGGGGGCCCTGTTGACCGTCGGCGCGCGAGCGGGCTCGGGACGGACCGAGGCATCCTGACCTTGGCGAGGTCGTGCCGTGGGTTGCTCCGAAGTGCCTCCGCGCCGGCGGGAGGCGGAACTTTCGGCCTGCTGCACTGCTGCGGTCTCGAGGAGGTCGCGGAGCTCTCCGCGGACCCGTCGCCCTTCGGTGGTGGAGGGCTCGGGCATCGCTCGGATCAGCATCGCAGCAGCTGCGACATTCTGGCTAGCGCGGTTAAAGATTGGGGGTGGCTCTCCGCCCTCGTTGTCGTTGATGCGGTGATGAACGTCGCGGGCCCGCCCTCGGGCTCCTCCGCCCTCACCGCGCCCTCGCTGCTCCTGCTCGAGAGTGTCCCGGAGCTGTTGCAGAAGGAGTCGGTCCTGTTCGACCTTGGCCTGAAGCTCGCGGAGCTGCTCCAGGTCTGGGCGACGATGCCCCCCGTGGACGAGATTCTCGTTCCGTGCTGCCGGGGCTGCGAGACGCGGAGGCGTGGCACCACCCGTCCCCGCCCGGGGCGGTGAACGAGTGCCTGTCCCCTCTTCCTCTTCGCCCACCGTTGGCATCCCGAGCCCGACGTGGAAGCACTCACGGGATGGATTCGTAAGTCCCTTCGTCGTCGGAGTCGGAATAGCCGAGGCAGTAGTCGCTTGCGGCCAAGAATTGGCGTAAAGCCCCAGGGTTGCTGGAGTTCGGAGAAATTCCACCCCGGGCCACGCCTCGTCCTCGTCCGAGGGGTCGGAGTGGGTGCTCAGGTCGAGAGCGAAGCGCTGGCGGCGTTCCGAGGGGTGCTCGTGAGCAGGCAGCGTAAGCGTAGGCGTAGGAGGTGGCGGCATTTCTCAACCCAAAGGGGTATGGGAACGGGGCCGTCTCCAGATTCTGCCCCGCCGGGGTCGGTTCTTCAGGGAGTGGCGGAGCGGAGTTAGATGACTGGGCATCGTCGTAAGCCCTCGGCGATTTTCCTTTGTCCAGGCTCAGGTCAGACAGGTCCCCAGTCAGGGACCCCGTACCAACAGCTGGTCGCAGGATATCGGCGGGGAGTGTCGTGCTGCCCCGGGCTCGCGTAGCGTCGGGGTGGCCTTGCTCGCGCCGTGCCCGGCGAGCGTGGCGAGAGCGGCCGCCCGGACGCCGCCTACGCCTGGGCTGCCGGGGCGCGACTTCGTCGTCGGACGGTGGGGTTCGAGGAGTGAGGAGCACCATGTCGTACTCATACCCTAGAGACATGAACTCTAGGCTCCCGAACCAAACTATGGTACCGAGGCGCAATGGTCGTATGTGGTCTGCCATCCGGAACTTGCTAGGATGACGAAGCTGACACGCAGAGGCCCCTACCTGGCGCGCCAACTGTCGGTGTTTTGGAACCGGGGGTCCCTCAACCAACGAGTGAATTTGTACTGCGTGTCCCTAATCCCGGATGGTGATGCAAAGAGACACAAGGTTTATACTGGTTCGGGCAGTCGAGGCCCTACGTCCAGTCTGAGAGATTGATCTTGTATTCCTTGCACCGGAGTGCTCGTGGTAGGGGGTTACAAGCTGAGTGAGAGAGGGAGCTAGCCCCAGGTCTCGGCGAGGGTGGTGCGAACTGCTTGGGACGTTGCTCCCAAGCAGCGTGGAAGTGCGTGATTCTATCGGTGTGTTTGTCCTGCTGCCCCCCAGAAATGGCCCTGGCTACCTCCTTTTATAGTTACAAGGAGGAAGCGAGAGGTACATGAGAAGGCTACTATTTGCTGACGTATTCCGCTCCCTGAAGCAGTATGGCGTCGTGGGAGTTCCAGTCGATGTCTAGTCGGTATGGTCTTCAAGGCTGACGACATGCTGCGCTCTTGTACTTTTGTTGACTTGGTGAAATGCCGAGGCCTGGTGGCTGCTGTAGTAGGCTGTGTCGAGACCTAGTCGCGCTGAGGCCGAGACCCACTGTGCCTGAGGCCTGCTGTGCCGAGGCCTTTAGCGGGTGGCAATGTGAGGTCTGGGCGGCCATCGCCGATAGTTGATTTGGGCGGAACAGTGCCGAACATGCGTCTACAGGATACGGTGCCCTGTATCGTCAGTAAGGGATGGTAAAAAGGCGATTTGACCGTTGTCCTGTCGCGGCATAGCTGCCGATCGTGGACTTTCGTAGTGAGGGCAGCTGGGTGCATTAATTGGATGCGATAGCCTGCCAGAGTGACTCTTGAGGTGGAGGTGACGAGATTGCGGGACGAGCCCAGCCTCGGGCGAGGCGGAGCATGGCCAGTTCGCCCGAGGCCCTACCGGGAGTCTCGGGCGAGGCGGAATCCGAGGCTCATTGGGGGTCTCGAGCGGGGCGGAGCGGTCGGTTCGCTGGCCCCGAGGTCACTAGGAACCCGGTTCTGACTCCCCACGTCGTGTCCGTCCTTGGTGTAGGAGTTTAGGCAGCACAGTAGCCGGTAACCCTTGCACAGTCCCGTCGTGGATGGCAGGGTGCTGACGTGACGGACGTCTGATCTGCCACGTCGCTGCACTGCGCCGTCGTGTGATTTGTCGGAGTGGTTGAGCGCCTCGATAGGGACGTGCGGAAGTGACATGCTGGTCGTACTCGGTCTTGTGCGTCGTGGGGCTCCAGTACGGCTTGATGCAGGACATGGCGGGCGACGTGCGGGTTGCCGTGTAATGACGTCCGTAGGGGGCAGGCGGCTATGCCGAGGCCGAGCCATCGCGGGGGGCTCGGTGGTCATGGACCCTCAGGCTGCCGAGCCCGTGAAGCAAACTGTCGAGGTTCTTGGGGGGAGTTATTGGCCTTGGGTACTGATTCCGAGGCTACAGTAGCCCAGATGTGGCTCCCCACGCTGCATTGTCCTCGGTGCAGGAGTTGGCAGCATAGTGAGGCATGGGCGTCACGGTGGTTAGTACAGTGGCGGGTAACCCCTGCCCAGTCCTACCTCCTGTCCCATCGGCCATTCTGCTGTACTGTGCCGGGCGTGCGGTTGTCGTCAGGGGCAACAGTCGGCTGAGCTGATGTGACACGACGTTTTGTCAGAGGGACGGGAGAAGGAAGAGGCGGCGGAGTGCTGCCGAGCCTGCCTTGCGCGAGACGGAGGGTCGGTGGCCCGGCCGTGGCCTTTGGCGGGGAATCGCTCGGGGTCGGTAGCGAGGGGGCCTCGGGCGAATCGGAGAATCGGCCGAGGCCTGCGGCGATGGGCCTCGGGCGAGTCAGGAGAGTCGGCCGAGGCCCTTGGAGCCTCGGGCGAGTCGGAGAATCGGCCGAGGCCAACAGCGTTTAGCTGGTTTCGATCTTTACGAAGTCTAAGCAGTCGTTTTTTGGATTTTGCTTAGGGTACCCCTTCTCACGGTATCCGACAGATTTCTACTTAGTTATTCCACTATAAGCAAAGCATATAGAGTTTGTAATTTGGATAGTGGTACTCTTGAGGAAGTTCATGATGTTGAATTTGATAAAACCAAGGGTTCACAAGTAGATAATGAGAACTTAGAAGATGTTAGAGGCATTCAACTTTCAAATGCCATGAAGAACATGGATATTGGTGAATTGAGGCCTAGGCAAGTGAATGATGATGAAGATGATCAAGGCAAGTGCTCTCTAACTCAAATGTGCAAGATGATACAAATCAAGTTAGTGCAAGTGGCTCTCATGATAATGAACAAGATCAAGTGGCTAGTACATCATCTCAACCCAATGATCAAGCAAGTGCAAATAATCAAATTCCAATCCTCCAACCAACCAATGTTACAAGAGATCACCCATTGGACACTATCATTGGTGATATTTCTAGAGGTGTACAAACAAGATCAAGATTGACATCATTTTGTGAACACTTCTCATTTGTGTCATCCATTGAACCAAAGAAGATAGATGAAGCATTGAAGGATGTTGATTGGGTGAATGCAATATATGAAGAATTGAATAACTTCACAAGAAATCAAGTATGGGAATTAGTAGAGAGACCAAAGGGACACAATGTGATTGGAACCAAATGGGTCTTTAGAAACAAGCAAGATCAAGATGGGATAGTAGTAAGGAACAAAGCAAGGTCTTGACTTTGAAGAAACATATGCTCCGGTTGCTAGATTAGAAGCAATTAGAATCTTGCTAGCCTATGCTTGTGCCCACAACATCAAACTCTATCAAATGGATGTTAAGAGTGCATTTCTCAATGGATACATCAATGAAGAAGTATATGTTGAGCAACCTCCCGGTTTTGAAGATGACAAGAAACCCAATCATGTGTACAAGTTGAAGAAGGCATTGTATGGCTTGAAGCAAGCACCTAGAGCATGGTATGAGAGATTGAGAGATTTTCTACTCTCTAAAGGGTTCACAATGGGCAAGGTTGACACCACTCTTTTCATCAAGAAGATTGGAAAAGACTTGTTTGTGTTGCAAATCTATGTTGATGACATCATATTTGGATCAACAAATCAAAATTTTTGTGATGAGTTTGGAAAAATGATGGCTAATGAGTTTAAGATGGCCATGATTGGAGAGTTAAGTTACTTCCTTGGTCTTCAAATCAAGCAATTGAAGAATGGTACATTTATAAGTCAAGGCAAGTATATCAAGGACATGATCAAGAAGTTTGGCATGTGTGATAGCAAAGTCATTAGCACACCAATGGGAACCAATGGCAACTTGGATAGTGATGCAAGTAGAAATATGGTGGATCAAAAGTTGTATCGATCTATGATTGAAAGCCTACTCTATGTGACCACATCAAGGCCGGATGTCATGTTTAGTGTATGCATGTGTGCAATATTTCAAGCCTCACTAAGAGAAAGTCATTTGAAGGCTACAAAGAGAATATTAAGGTACTTGAAGCATACACCAAATGTTGGTTTGTGGTATCCCAAAGGAGGAAAGTTTGAGCTAGTTGGTTACTCTGACTCGAATTATGCGGGATGCAAGGTTGAAAGGAAGAGCACCTCGGGCACATTTCAATTGTTGGGAAGATCACTTGTTTCATAGTCATCAAAGAAGTAAAATAGTGTTGCATTATCAACCGCCAAAGCTAAATACATATCCGCCGGTAGTTGTTGTGCACAAATACTTTGGATAAAGGCCACTTTGTGTGACTTTGGAATCAAGTTCAAGAAAATGCCATTGTTATATGACAATGAGAGTGCAATCAAGCTAACCAACAATCCGGTTCAACATGCAAGAACAAAGCACATTGATGTCCGCCACCATTTCATAAGAGATCACCAACAAAAAGGGGACATTTGTATTGAGAGTGTAGGCACCGAAGATTAACTTGCCAATATATTTACCAAGCCATTGGATGAGAAAAGATTTTGCAAGCTAAGGAATGAGTTGAACATATTGGATTTCTCAAATATGTGTTGATGCACCCCCACTCATATGACATGCCTCTCCTTCGAGCAATCTAAGGTAAAAGTTGATTGGTATGACATACATCTTTGCTAAGGACATGATTAGTGCATCTAGTCATATTTTCAATTTTATTAGGACCTTTCAAGTGGTTCTATTTTATTAGGCTCATTCATGTAAATCAAATGATTTTGATGTCTATATGGTATCACTATTGCTTCTATGCTTGACTTGATCTAGTGATGGCATATGACATGTTTATGGGCTTGTAAACCTAGTGTTTAATCTAGAAAATGAGCTCTAAGTGTTTAACTCAACATGGTACAAGATAACCCTTATTTGGAGGTGTGAAGAAGCTTGTCCTTGGATCAAACCGAGTTAAATATCTTTGGCAAATGATCTAGATTGGACCAAATTTGGGAAAATTATCCTCACCCCATTAATTGACATTGATAATCTCGACCCTACAAATAATACTATCTATATTTTAAACCTTTATGGTCATTGATGACAAAGGGGGAGAGAAACAAAGATAGTAGCAAAGACAATGAAAAAAGGGGAAGAAATATCATAAAGGGAGAGAAATATAAAGATATCTTGATATATGACATAGGGGGAGAGATATGACAAAGAAAAAGGATCAACTAAAATTTTGAGCACACAAGTAGGGGGAGCAAGCTCATGAACTTGTAGGTGCATTTGAATGTGCATTTCATATGTTTGCTTGCATGGCATAAGTTCTAAATTTAAAATATCCATGCTTGTGTGATGTATGCTAGTTGTTAGATTGAATGATGACATAAAATCACTAGATAAATTTCATTTCCAAATATTTCTAAGTGGTATTGAGCTAACCATGGTGCTAAGGATGGTATATTGGTGCACTCCGATTGGTATCACGCTTCAAAGGTCCATCTTTTACACCTTAGCATCATTTGGTAGACATTGTCTCCTATATTTCCTATCTAAGCATATGTGCAAGCTACAATCTAAACTCTTAGCTCATATGTAGGGGGAGCAATTGCTACCATTTGGAGTTCATGAAACTTATCCATATCCTTTTACACATGGTAAATATGCTTAAGCAAGCAACATGGATTCAATTGAATTTCAATTCATATCTTTGTGTAAGGGTTGTCATCAATTACCAAAAAGGGGGAGATTGAAAGCTCTAGTTTAGTTTTGGTGAATTGATGAAACCCTAAGTGCTAACCTAGTTTATCAAGTGATCATAAGATAGGTAGCACACTCCAAGTTGCGAAGCAAACAAAGATCATAGCATGATGAAGATGGTGCCATGGTGATGATCAAGTGCTTGGACTTGGAAAGAAGAAAGAGAAAAACAAAAAGCTCAAGGCAAAGGTATAAACTATAGGAGCTATTTTGTTTTGGTGATCAAAACACTTAGAGAGTGTGATCACATTTAGGATTGATAGCCGTACTATTAAGAGGGGTGAAACTCGTATCGGAATGCGGTTATCAAAGTGCCACTAGATGCTCTAACTTATTGCATATGCATTTAGGATCTAGTGGAGAACCAACACCCTTGAAAATGTTTGTGAAAAATATGCTAACACATGTGCACAAGGTGATACACTTGGTAGTTGGCACATTTGAGCAAGGGTGAAGAAGTTAGAGGTAAAATGGAGTTCGTCGCAATGATGCTGGCGTCGGTCAAAGGACCGGACGCTGGGTCGATCAGCGACCGGATGCTGAAGGGCTACGTCCGATCGTGTTGTCGGTCGGCATAGTGATTAGGGTTAAGCATCGGACGCTGGGGTGTGTCCGGTCAAGCATGACCGAATGCATCCGGTCGGCAAAAACACGTTTTGGACCCTTACTGTAAATGACCGAACGTTGAGGGTCCAGCATCCGGTCGGTTCTGTCGGAGCATCCGGTCAACTTGTCGACCGTTGAGATCAAACGTTCATTGTTGAACGCAGGAGACATGTGGCCGCCATCGGGCGATCGAACACTGAGGAGCAGCGTCCGGTCAGTTGGACCGGAGCATCTGGTCCGCCCATGTTATGCCCAGTGAAGGGGTATAACGGCTCTATTTCATGGGGGCTTCTATTTAAGCCCCATGACCGGCTGCAGTTCATAACCTTTGGCCATTTTCATTGACATAGCAACCTTGTGAGCTTAGCCAAAGCCCTCCCACTTATCTCCATCATTGATTCATCATCATAGTGAGATTGGGAGTGAATCCAAGTGCATTGCTTGAGTGTTTGCATCTAGAGGCACTTGGTGTTTGTGTTTCGCTACGGGTTTCACTTGTTACTCTTGGTGGTTGCCACCACCTAGATAGCTTGGAGCAGCGAGGATCATTGAGCGGAGGGTGGTGATTGTCTCTGGCTCTGATCGTGGTGATTGTGAGGGGTTCTTGACCTTTCCCCGACAGAGAGCCAAAAGGTACTCTAGTAAATTGCTCATGGCTTGTGTGTTCCTCATCTTATGTTGGTTGTGCGGCACCCTATTGAGGGTTTGGCATGTGAAGCCAATTAGTGCGTGAACCTCCAAGTGAGTGAATCGCCACAACGAGGACTAGCTTGCCGGCAAGCAAGTGAACCTCGGTAAAAATCATTGTGTTCATCATTGATTCCGAGGTGATTGGTCTTCATTGTTATTCATCCTTGTGATTGATTGATTCTTTCATCTACACGGCGGTATAACCCTCTTGACCACTCTCTTTATATTACCGCAAACTAGTTGACAAGCTCTTTAGTGTAGCTAGTTGTGAGAGCTTGCTTGCTTGGTTGGTGTGGCTCTTTAGTTAGCCTTTGAGAGCACACTAACATAGTGTAGTGTCATAGCTCTTGTGTGAATCGACACTATCTAAACTAGAATTGTGGTAGGTGGTTTGCATTTTAAGTAGGCTAGCGCAACACTTGCTTCGCCTCATAATTGTCTAACCTTTTGTTAAGTGTTGTTGTAGAAATTTTTATTAGGCTATTCACCCCCCCCCTCTAGCCATTAGGACCATTCAGGAGGGAGGATGGTGAATAACCTATAAAAATTTCTCTACAAATAACACAACACTAGAGCAAATTGGTTAGAACAATAAGCAATCCTAATAGCCACTACCTTGCCTAGCTTAATTCACCAAAGTAAGCCTCCTACACAAGTTTAGTAGCAAGATGAACACTACTACCAGGCACTCAAACAAGCAAGGGGACTAGCACTGCTCTAGTTGAGCTAAACTTAGTGAAGCAACTAAACTAGCTACTTCTACCAACTTAGCAGTTACAACAACTAGAAAACTACACTAACAAGCAAGTACCACACAAGCAAGTATAAAAGTAATGCACAAGTGTTTTTTTTACTGAAATGGCAGGGAGCCTCTACCTTTTTTTTTTGCTTTTCCATTAAATAAAAAATGATAATTACAAAGTTTAAATTACAAGGCAGCATGCCCAAAAGAGGAAAAGAAATCTAAAGTTGATAGCTATCTCTCCAATCACATAAAAAAGTTACAATCGCTGGTTTGGCCTTAGTACACACTAGACCAAGCTCCTACTTGAACAGTCTCTGCCATTTACTGAGATCAACCTGATCATTATAAAAAATAATTGCATTTCTTGCTCTCCATATTGTCCAGTAGACTGTGATGAAAATCTCTCTGAAGATGGGTCTTCCAAAGTTGGATCTAGCAACAATCACCATGTCCAAAGGGGGCAGGTTGAAATCCCAACTTATTAGGATGGTGTTCCAACATGTTTTGATAAAGGTACATTCAAAGGATAGATGGAAGTTCGTCTCTTCACATCCTATATTGTAAAGGACACATGTATAATCATCAAGTTCCATGTTTTTCCTTTTCAAAAGATTTCTTGTATTGAGTCTATCTCTGATTAGTAGCCAAAAGAAAAACTTGTGTTTTCCAAGGTTGCTAGAGGCGCATAACCGTTTGAAGAGAGGGGATGCCTCAGAGTGCCCAATGAGCTTGGTATATGCTTTGCTACTTCTGAACCTTGAGTTCCCCCAAGAATAGGTCCATTTATCATTCAGGTTCTTGTCTCCTATTCTTTCCAGTAGAAAATTTTGGACCTCTTGTAATTGAGCAGCTGCTTGTTGAGAATGTGGGAGCCTAAAATCTCTATCAGGTTCTTGTTCCAAGAAGAACTAGATGGAGCATTTTGGTTTTGCTAAAAATGAGAAGAGTTGGGGGTATTTTTCTTTCATTGTCTGCCCTACCCAAGACCCTGACCAAAAGAGCTCAGTATTTCCTCTATTGGAATACAGTTTGCCAAATTCTGAAAGTCACTAAAAAGCTTCATGATGTATTTCCACCGGAATGAACCCACTGGACTTCTTGCTTGTGGTGGAGTTTGTGAATTAGCATAGAAGTTGCACAAGTGTAGAAGTTGCAAACATCAGAGCAAGTGAGAGACAATGATTTATCCCCGAGGTTCGGTTGCTTGTCGGCAACCTACGTCCTCATTGAGCCGAGTCTCTAGTTGATTCATTCACACACTAACAAGCCTCTCAAGCTTGACCCTCAACTTGGGTGTAACAAGAAACAACTCAACAAAGATCATTCCACTAGATTTGCTCTTCACGACATCCCGCAGGGACGAGCACAAGAGCCCCTTACTATTCAACTGACCAAAGGCTCCCAACAATGCTCTCAATGATCCTCCAATCACCAAGCCATCTAGATGGTGGCAACACCAAGCAAAATAAGAAATCAAAGGCTCCAATGATGAACTATTGCCACTAGATGCAAATAAACTAAGCAAATGCACTATATCTCTCCCAAATCTCACTTTGGATGAGCAATCAAGCAAGGAAGTGAGTGGGAGGTGTTCTTGAGCTCACAAGGGATGGATGGTTCAGTTAGAATGCCAAGAGAGTGCCCAAAGGGATGACCGTCCCGTATTTATAGCCCTTCCATCAAAAAGAGTCATTGGGCTGCTGTAGACTGGCTCTTTTGGGGTCACCAGAAATCTCTGGTGACCACCAAACAACCAAAACCGAGAAAGGATCATGAAGATCCAACAATAAGAAATGCATATGGATCAACCCTCACTAGCGCATTCTCTGGTGGTGCCTCGAGTGCACCCACCAGACAATTTCGGTGGTTGTTTGAGAGCTAGGTTTAAGCCAACTAGTCGTTGAAAATTTCAACAGCTATATCGGTGTTACTCCATTGATTGTTTGGTGGGGGTGTGAGTGGGGGATTACACTGAGAGTTCCAAGGATCACCAGAAATCTCTGTTGATGACCCACTAGAGTTCTGGTGCTTAGTTCAAACTTCCCACTCATACCCTCTCTGAAACTCATTGTTCGGTGAGTTAGTGGGGCTTCTAGCTGATGTTTTTGGTGAGTACCCCGCAACTCTGTTAAGTTCTCACCGTGCACCCTATTCTCCGGTGACCTCCCCCTAGGGTGCACTAGACATTTTCAGTGAGTGTAGTGAAAGCTTCAGTTTGTTCCGACACCTTCACCTTAGGCACAGAGTTGGCTTTTTAAAAACTTTTTTGACTTGCATCTCACTAAGGTCCAATGCATATGCAAAATTAGTTCAAACCTAGTGGCACTAGAATTTTATTTTTCATTAGAGTTTTCCTATTAATAGTATGACTATCTATTCTAAAACCGACCACACATTGTATTGTGTTTCGGCTGGCGAAATGAAAACCCTTAGCATATACCTTTGTGTTCGGGCTTGCTTTCATCTCCTCTTCATTCCAATGTGTGAGCTTGCTCCATGTGTTGACCAAAGATGGCAAAAAAATATTTCATGACGCTTATAAATGATTGCGCAAGATTTTGCTATGTGTACTTATTAAAATCAAAAGAGTAAGTGTTACATTATTCTAAGACCTATAAACCTAAAATAGAAAATGAACTTGAGTGGAAAATCAAACGGTCATGATGTGTTAATGGTGGGAGTATTTGTCAAACAGATATTCTGCATTTTGCCGTGAAAATGGAATTATTCATGAGATGACGCCACCATACTCACCACAATCAAATAGGATTGCCAAAAGAAAAAACAACACTCTAACTGAGTTGATTGACACCATGTTAGAAAAGGAAAGACTTTCTAAGAACAGGTTAAATGTCTCTTATTTGCACACTTGTGGTTGTTTGACCAAGGTGAATGTGCCAATCAACAAGAAGCTCAAGCTTGGACTAAAACTGTTAACTGTGTTCTTCTTGGTTATGCTATTCACGGTGTGGAGGTTCTTAATAATAAACTATGGAGTACCTAACATACATATTGGTACAATCATGTAATCCAGAGATGCTACACTTTTTTAGAATGATTTTCCTATAAAAATACACCTAGATCATCTAGTCATGAGCCTACATTGTTCCTTGAACACCATGTTCTGATAGAGCACATTGAATAAACCCATGTAGACACCCCAATGAGGATGGCACGCTATAGTTACCCATGTAGAGACATGGTACTGCAAAGTCTTTTTGGTGATAACTACATTATATACCTTATGGATGACACTCCAAGAACCATTGAGGACTCATATTCATCTCCTTACATTGACTTATTGAAGGGAGCAGTACAAAGTTAGATGGATTATATTATGTCTAATAGAACTTGGTTGATCATTGATCATCCTTACGAGTGCAAACTTGTAGGATGCAAATGAGTGTTTAAGAAAAACTCTGGCCTGATGGTACTATTGAAAAGTATAAAACAAGTCTGGTAGACAAGGGTCATATGTAGAAAGAAGGCGGAAGCTTTTTTGATACTTTATTCACTTGTTTCCCGATTGACCACAATTTGAGTGTTACTTTCCTTGGCAGCCTCTCATTGTCTTCTCATTCATCAGATGGACTTTAAGACAGCTTTCCTAAATGGAGAGCTAGAGGAGATCTATATGGATTAGCCTAATGGATTTGTAGCAGAAGTCAAAAGGGAATGATGTTATTTTTTAAGTCTTTATATGGCCTAAAGCGAGCACCTAAGCTATGGCATGAGAAGTTTGAAAAAACTTTGACATATGCTAGCTTTATTATGAATGAAGCTAACAAATATGTGTACTATCGCTATAATGTGGGGGAAGGTGTGATCTTGTGTTTATATATGGATGCTATACTGATCTTTGGAACTAGCCTTAACGTGGTTAAGGAGGTGAAGGACTTCTTGTCTAACAACTTTGAGATGAAAGATTTTTGAGTTGGTGATGTTATTATTAACATTGAGCCACTAAGAGATCAATTGAGATACTCCCAGATTGTTGGCTCACTCTTGTACTTGGCTAGCGCAAAGAGACCTAATATCTCATTCGTTGTGAGCAAACTAAGCTAGTTTGTATTGAATCCGGGAGATGATCATTGGTGCGATCTTGAGTGTGTAATGCGCTATATGAAGGGCATTGTGTGAGCTATGGCCTTCACTATGATGCTAGGTACCCAAGGGTACTAGAGGGCTATAGTAGTTATTCAAATTAGATATATGATGTTGATGAGATAAAGGACACAAATGGATATGTGTTTACACTGGGAGGTGGCATTGCTTCATGGGACTCTTGCAAGTAGGCCATCATAACGAGGTCAACAATTATGACATACTTTCAGTTCAGATTTTATCCACAATGACACATGTGTATATTGATATGAGATTGTGGGGGTTTAGTCTCACCTTGGTGGTTGTTGAGGGTGGGTTAAACCAACGTATAAAGCTTTTAGAGTTCATTCCACCATCTCTGGCCTAACCTTTTTATGTAAAGCGAGGACAAAAAAGTAAGTAGGTTGGTGGTAGTTTGTGGTTCACTTAACGTGCAGAGTGGATCTAAGCCGTTTGGATACTGGAGTGTTACAACAATAGAAGGGAAACTCGTAGCATTAGATATTTCCATTGTTGAGGCTGATTAGCTTCGTGAACTCCTTATGGATTTGTCGGTGAAAAATCTATACTTGATATCTCAACGATCTGTGGTGATTTTCATGGTGAATAGTTCCAAGGACAATATGAAGGCTGCAAGGCATGTAGAGAGGTGGTTAAAACTTCCAGTAAATTGAGAAACTCTAGAGTGATAGTGTATTGTTTTTTGCGCATTAATCGTCTCTGAGAAGTATTGGCGTACAAGCTTATTTCACTCAGTGATATAATATTGAAGAATAGCTATTTGTTCAGGAGTAAAAGGATCACTTGTAGGGATTTCTATATTTTCCTTGCTGTGTAGAGGAGGGAACGTGATTTCACCAACCAGTGTGGTGTTGCTTTGACCATCTTTATTGACAAATTAAATTGTGTTAACACCCCCATTTTCAGATGCAACAAATATCTGAGTATCATATATCTCGTTGTGAAGACAAGAAGATAAGACAACCCATAAATAGAGTGGGATTGCTCATTCGGCCTGATTGCAATAATCTCAAATTCAGATATGTGCATTTGTATAGAGACACAAGACGATGACCAGCAGCAAGATGCAAGCTGACAATAAAACTGAATTTGGGCTCCGAACCTAACATATGTTGCTTCCTCTGCATTCTTCAGACGGGATTCCTTTTTTGTTCTCAATATATCAAGTGGTTAATTTGTCAGGTCGTGCCACGAGCTTTCCATGGATTTCCATTTCATTGACCAATCCAAGTGACATCTTCATCTATAAACAATGGAAGCGGCAGCAGTCACTAGCAGATTAGGTGTGTGGTAAGCAGTGGTGTAAATCCCTTTGTTTTTGTGCTGTTGCCTGCGCTCGATCGCTTCAATTATCTGCTCAGAGAAACAGAGAAATTGCTGACTTACTCAAAACTCAAAAGCTAGGAGCCTAGCACATGTCTCAGGCAAATGCATTGAGCCACATGAAAAGAAACAAGGAAAGCTCGGAGGCCGTTGAACCAACCCTGTTATGAATCATGACGCGGTGCTACTGCTCTGTCGATTTCACCTGTCCTGACTGACCTCACTACCGGACTCCCGGCCTTTGCCGAGAGCCCGAAGCTCTCGGCAAAGACGAGTTTGACGCTCGGCAAAACTATTTGCCGAGAGCAGCTCTCGGCAAAGAGCCGTCGGCAAAACATCTACCGGCAAAGGATTCTTGCCGAGAGCCTCTCTCGGCAAAATATTTACCGAGAGTAATGTCAAGGCTCCGGACAAACTGGCGTGCCCTAGTAACAGCCAAACGATCGCTAACGGTGGTGACAAACTTCTTTACCGAGAAGCGACCGTCGGCAAAGACCTTCTTTGCCGAGAGCCGACCGTCGGCAAGAATTGTTAAAAAAAAGATTTGCGGCCAAGGTGGTTTTCAAAAAAAATTGGTTTGTCGAGAGCCGACCACCAAGCTCTCGGCAAAAGAGGCAGATTTGCCGAGAGGTACGCTCTCGGCAAAGAGCAGATTTGCCGAGAGCCTACTCTCGCAAAGAGTCCAGAGAGCTATTTTTTTATTTTTTTGTTTATATTTCCAGCTTCAATCAACACACATATTTCACAATAGAACACATCATCCACATCACATATATCACAAATATGTCATCCACATCACATGTCTCACATTATAATCCATCTAAACATCTCAAATCCAACGACACGTGTCCATCTCAAAGTGCTAAGTTCATCTCACACAAGTTCATGTCACAAAGTGCTAATACATGATGAAGAACACAGGCTCACCCCCAAGGCTCCCACCCTCCCGACGGCGGCTGCTGCTGCGGCGGAAGGTGTGGATACGCTGGTACCCCGACCCTCCCGACGGCTGTTGATGCGGCGGAAGTTGTGGATACGGTTGGTGCCACGACCCTCCCGACGACGGCTGCTCAGGCACATCATTCGAACCCGCCGATTGATTCTGCACAAAGGAGAAGAAAAATTAGTAATTATAGTAATACTAAGGCATATAATTGTAATCTAAGCGTAGACAAGTCAAAATTTGCAGAACTAGGTATAAAATTGTAATCTAAGCCTAGACACATCAAAATTTCGGCAGCACCTCCCCTGCACGGTGGGGTTTCCAAAACCTGCAAGAAAACCAACGGCACGATGGCCGCCCACCACATATCAACGGCACGATGGCCGGCACACATATATATCAATGGCATGAAGGCCTCCCATCACATCAACGGCACGATGGCCGACATGTACAGTAAAGCTTTTGTTAGAGAAGTTGAACTCATGTATGAGTAAGGTGGGTATGGGTAAGGCGGTGGAGGAGCGAACAGCTCTAGTGGCGCTGGACGACCCATCGTGATGCCAAGACTTGCCACGTACTGAGCCAAGCGTCAAACCTCGCCCGCTCGGCCTCCCACATCTGTCGCTCGGCCTCCCGCTCCCTCTGTCGCTCTTCCTCCACCCTAGCCTTATGCTCCTCGAGCGTATGCACCTGGGCCTATAATTTTTCACCGCATTCGGCCTGTTCGCTGGTTGGTTTCTGGGCTGGTTTGGGCTGGCTGGTGTTGGTTTATTGTGAGAGGAAAACACTGTTGGCTGGCTGGTTTGGGCTGGCTGAAACCAACGAACAGGCTGATTGTTACAAGCAATTTCGAGGAACGTAAAACCAATGAACGACCAATATCAAATTAACTCAACTGGTACGGAGGATGTCAAGTCTACCAAAGGATTACAGAACCAAGAATGTTTGGACCAGAAAGAAGTGAGTGTGCTCAAAAATTATTTTTTGTTTGGTAACCTATCTGATTCCTGAATATGGTTGTTTGTCAGCAACTAGCAAGGGAGGAAAGACACAATTTAGGAACAACAACTGAAAATAACAAAATGAATAGTTAGAAGATGCAGACGTTCTTGTCTGCGGGCAATATCAAAATGGTCTAACTCATACCAAGGTCAAGCCTACCAAAGGAATACAACTGTTTTGTTTGATTTGCCCTATCTTTTCTATTTTTATGCTCCCTCTGTCCCAAAGAGTATCGTTCTAGTCTTCTAGGTTTGTCCAAGAGTACTTGGCGCAACCCTCGATGAACTAGACGAACAAGAATCTGAACGAGGAGGTAGAATCCCTCCGTCGGCAACTCTAGGACGGGTTCAAAAATCAGTAATCAGTAATCTCAACTAACCGGTGGCCATGGGTCCTGACATACGAAGAACCTCAAACAGGATCCGATCGGATCGAATCGATCCATGGGCACGGGGAGTAGATCAGATGAACAACAGCGCTCAGCCACAAATCAATCGTCATAGCGGCAGTCGCTTAGGGAAAAAGGAGGAGTGAGGAAGAGTACTGACTCGGTGCCTTTCTGGCGGAGGATGCAGAACTGCTTGGGGGAGAGGACGGCGCGCCACTCCTCCTCGCTCCTCTGCTTGCGGGGGCGGGACGAATGACTGCGTCGTTGGCGTGTGGGGGCGAGACGCCGGCGGCCGTGCATGGTGGGGCTGGGGCGGGCCGGCGGCCGCCGCCGGCGCGCGCGGGCGGACGTGGCGGGATGGGGCGGGCTGGCCGGCTGCGGCGGCGGCGAGGCTCGGGCGGAGCGCGGCGGCAGCGCGCGCGGCCGGGCGTGGCGGGCCGGCGCGGCGGCGGCTGTGTTGGTTGTGCGGCACCCTATTGAGGGTTTTGGCGTGTGAAGTCAATTAGCGCGTGAACCACCAAGTGAGTGAATCGCCACAACGAGGACTAGCTTGCCAGCAAGCAAGTGAACCTCGGTAAAAATCATTGTGTTCATCATTGATTCCAAGGTGATTGGTCTTCATTGTTATTCATCCTTGTGATTGATTGGTTCTTTCATCCACACGGCGGTATAACCCTCTTGATCACTCTCTTTACATTACCGCAAACTAGATGACAAGCTCTTTAGTGTAGCTAGTTGTGAGAGCTTGGTTGGTTGGTTGGTGTGGCTCTTTAGTTAGACTTTGAGAGACACTAACATAGGGTAGTGTCATAGCTCTTGTGTGAATCGATACTATCTAAACTAGAATTATGGTGGTGGCTTGCATTTTAAGTAGGCTAGCGCAACACTTGCTTCGCCTCATAATTGTCTAACCTTTTGTTAAATGTTGTTGTAGAAATTTTTATTAGGCTATTCACCCCCTCTAGCCATTAGGACCTTTCAAAGTGGTATCAGAGCCGAGGTCACCGTGATTTGAGGCTTAACAACCTTCAGTGTAAAAATGGCTCAAATCAACAACACAAAGAAGCCACCCCAATTTGATGGCTCCAACTATCCCTATTAGAAGGCCAAGATGATAACTTATATCAAGTTAATCAATAGGAAGGTTTGGAAGGTGGTAGAAATAAAAATTGAGATTGAAGATCCGGAGAATCCCACCGCGGCCGAAGAAGCACTTCTCCAAAACAATGGCATTGCTCTAAGTGCTATTCATGATGCAATTGATGAAAGAACATTTGAGCAAGTCAAAAATATTAAGATGGCTCATGAGGCATGGAAGAAGTTGGAAGAGTCATTTGAGGGCACTCAAGCCGTGAAGGGTGCAAAGGCTTACATTCTCAAAGAAAAGTTTGCAAGCTTCAAGATGAAGGATGATGAGAATGTGCCGGAGATGTTCCATAGGCTTCAAGTGCTTATCAATGATCTCAAAGCACATGGAGAAGAAGTGAAGGATAAGGACTTCTCCACAAGTCTTGAGATGCTTACCCTCAAGATTTGGTACATTGGTCACTATTCTAGTGAGAAGTGGTTTGGACACCATGACACCAAACCAAGTGTTGGGAGATATTGACCGATGATACTTATAGAGATGATGATGAGAAGGAAGAAAAGAAGGAGAAGAAAGATGAGAAAAGGATGAGAAGAAGAAGAGCGTGGCATTCAAAGCCACATCATCTAAGGGCAAAGCAAAGCAAGAAACATCAAGTGAAGAAGATGAATCATGGGATGAATGATGATGATGGAAAGATGGCTCTATTTGTTAAGAGATTTGGCAAGTTCATGGTGAAGAAGGGCTATTGTGCTAGAAGAAAGAAGTCTTCATCAAGAATAAAGAAGAGTCAAGAAGGTGCTTCAAGTATGGAAGCAAAGATCATCTTGTCGCTCAATGCCCATACAATAGTGACAATGATGATGACAACAAGAAGGACAAGAAGAATGGACAAGAAGGAAAAGAAAGAGAAGAATGACAAGATGGCCTTCAAGAAGAAGAAGGGAGGTTCATATGTAGTCACTTGGGATAGTGATGCTTCCTCAAGTGATTGATGATAATGATAGTGATGATAACAAGACCACCAAGAAGAAGGTTCTTGCAAGCATTGCTATTAATGAGAAGCCTTCTCTCTTCGAATCTTCATCATGCTTCATGGCTAAGGCCACTAAGGTACAATCTTGTGATTGATGAAAGTGATGAAGAATATGATGATGATAATGAACATGAAAATGAAAATGATAGTGATAGTGATAATGATGAACCTACTAAGGATGAATTATTTGACATGCTAGAAGATGCTAAGAACACTTTGACATTAAGAGAAGGGAATGCAAGAGCTTGAATAAGGAGGTAAAAAGCCCTTAAGCAAGCCCTTAATGAGCTCAAAGCAACTCATGAGAAGCTAGAGGAAGCCCATGAGAAGCTTGGTAAGGCTCACAAAAAGCTTTGAAAGGCTCATTCCACTTTGCTTAATGAACAAAATAAAAAGAAGCATGTTGAAACTTGCAATGTAGGTTTAACTTGTGACATAACTGATGAATCACTATATATGCCTATCATTGTTGCTCCTACTAACCCTTCTTGTAGCACTTCCACTTCTACCTTATCTAGTAGTGATGGTCTCACTTGTGATACCTCACTAGTGGTTGAGAATGAGAACCTCAAGAAGGAGGTCACTAAGCTCACTCACACCTTAGCTAAGGCTTATGGTGGTGAGGATCGCTTGCTTATGTGCTTGGGTAGCCAAAGAGCTTCTCTCTATAAAGAGGGATTGGGGCTATACCCTCAAGAAAGGCAAAGCGGTCTTTGCTCCTCACAAGACTAGTTTTATTGAAGAACAATGATCGGTTTTGCCACTAGTTGCAAGCAAGTGGGCCATAAAGAGCAAGAATGCAAAAATAAGAGCAAAAATGCTAATGTATCCTCCATTAAGCTTGATTCATGCTATATGCTTACTAAGGGTATAAATGGTGTGAAGGCTGAGTTCATTGGTAAACCATGGATGGGCTCAAAGAAGAAAGCCATTTGGGTACCAAAGAGCTTAGTGACTAACCTTCAAGGACCCCAAGCAAGTTTTGGGTACCTAAAAGAATTAATCTTTTTTTGTAGGTCAATTACAAAGCTGAAGGAAGGCATTGGATTCTTGATAGTGGGTGCACTCAACACATGACCGGTGATGCAAGAATGTTCAACTCAATCAACACCAATGGCAATGATGGTTATGATAGTATCACATTTGGTGACAATGGCAAAGGCAAGGTCAAAGGGCTTGGTAAGGTTGCAATATCAAATGACATGAGCATATCCAATGTGTTTGCTAGTAGAGAGCTTGAACTTCAATTTGCTATCCGTGGCACAATGTGTGATCTTGGATTCAAATACATATTTGGGGTAGATGATGTAGAAATCATAAGTGTAGATGGCTCTAACTTGATCTTCAAAGGTTTTTAGATATGAGAATCTATATTTGGTTGATTTCAATGCTAGTGAAGCTAGATTATCTACATGCTTGTTCACTAAGTCTAGCATAGGTTGATTATGGCATAGAAGGCTTGATCATGTTGGAACTAAAACAATTGAATAGATTGGTTAAGCATGACTTAGTTAAAGGCTTGAAAGATATTGTATTTGAAAAGGATAAGCTTTGTAGCTCTTGTCAAGCCAGCAAACAAGTTGGAAACACCCATCCTAAGAAAAGAATGATGAGCACTAGTAAAGCCTTTGAGTTATTGCACATGGATTTATTTGGGCCAACACAATACACTAGTATCAGTGGAAACAAATATGGCTTTGTATAGTGGATGATTACACTAGATACACATGGGTATTCTTTCTAGTGGACAAAAGTGATATGTTTGCAACATTCAAATCATTTGTCAAGGGCATTCACAATGAGTTTGAAACAACCATCAAGAGAGGTTAGAAGTGACAATGGTAGTGAGTTCAAGAATACTAGAATTGATGAGTTGTGTGATGAATTTGGAATTAGACATCAATTCTCGGCCAAGTACACACCTCAATCAAATGGCCTTGTTGAGAGAAAGAATAGAACACTCATTGATATGGCAAGGTCTATGCTTAGTGAGTACAATGTGAGTTAATCTTTTTGGGCCAAAGCTATCAATATGGCTTGCTATTGTAGCAACCGCCTTTATTGTCACCAATTGAAAGAAAAGACATCATATGAGCTCTTGAATGGTAGAAAGCCCAACATTGCATATTTTAGGTCTTTGGTTGCAAATGATATATCTTAAAGAAAGGCACAAGATTGGGTAAGTTTGACAAGAAATGTGATGAAGGATTTTGTCGGTGTTTTGGAACCGGGGGTCCCTCAACCAACGAGTGAATTTGTACTGCGTGTCCCTAATCTCCGGATGGTGATGCAAAGAGACACAAGGTTTATACTGGTTCGGGCAGTCGAGGCCCTACGTCCAGTCTGAGAGATTGATCTTGTATTCCTTGCACCGGAGTGCTCGTGGTAGGGGGTTACAAGCTGAGTGAGAGAGGGAGCTAGCCCCAGGTCTCGGCGAGGGTGGTGCGAACTGCTTGGGACGTTGCTCCCAAGCAGCGTGGAAGTGCGTGATTCTATCGGTGTGTTTGTCCTCCTGCCCCCCCAGAAATGGCCCTGGCTACCTCCTTTTATAGTTACAAGGAGGAAGCGAGAGGTACATGAGAAGGCTACTATTTGCTGACGTATTCCGCTCCCTGAAGCAGTATGGCGTCGTGGGAGTTCCAGTCGATGTCTAGTCGGTATGGTCTTCAAGGCTGACGACATGCTGCGCTCTTGTACTTTTGTTGACTTGGTGAAATGCCGAGGCCTGGTGGCTGCTGTAGTAGGCTGTGTCGAGACCTGTCGCGCTGAGGCCGAGACCCACTGTGCCGAGGCCTGCTGTGCCGAGGCCTTTAGCGGGTGGCAATGTGAGGTCTGGGCGGCCATCGCCGATAGTTGATTTGGGCGGAACAGTGCCGAACACGCGTCTACAGGATACGGTGCCCTGTATCGTCAGTAAGGGATGGTAAAAAGGCGATTTGACCGTTGTCCTGTCGCGGCATGCTGCCGATCGTGACTTTCGTAGTGCGGGCAGCTGGGTGCATTAATTGGATGCGATAGCCTGCCAGAGTGACTCTTGAGGTGGAGGGTGACGAGATTGCGGGACGAGCCCAGCCTCGGGCGAGGCGGAGCATGGCCAGTTCGCCCGAGGCCCTACCGGGAGTCTCGGGCGAGGCGGAATCCGAGGCTCATCGGGGGTCTCGAGCGGGGCGGAGCGGTCGGTTCGCTGGCCCCGAGGTCACAGGAACCCGGTTCTGACTCCCCACGTCGTGTCCGTCCTTGGTGCAGGAGTTTAGGCAGCACAGTAGCCGGTAACCCTTGCACAGTCCCGTCGTGGATGGCAGGGTGCTGACGTGACGGACGTCTGATCTGCCACGTCGCTGCACTGCGCCGCCGTGTGATTTGTCGGAGTGGTTGAGCGCCTCGATAGGACGTGCGGAAGTGACATGCTGGTCGTACTCGGTCTTGTGCGTCGTGGGGCTCCAGTACGGCTTGATGCAGGACATGGCGGGCGACGTGCGGGTTGCCGTGTAATGACGCCGTAGGGGGCGGCGGCTATGCCGAGGCCGAGCCATCGCGGGGGGCTCGGTGGTCATGGACCCTCAGGCTGCCGAGCCCGTGAAGCAAACTGTCGAGGTTCTTGGGGGGAGTTATTGGCCTTGGGTACTGATTCCGAGGCTACAGTAGCCCAGATGTGGCTCCCCACGCTGCATTGTCCTCGGTGCAGGAGTTGGCAGCATAGTGAGGCATGGGCGTCACGGTGGTTAGTACAGTGGCGGGTAACCCCTGCCCAGTCCTGCCTCCTGTCCCATCGGCCATTCTGCTGTACTGTGCCGGGCGTGCGGTTGTCGTCAGGGGCAACAGTCGGCTGAGCTGATGTGACACGACGTTTTGTCAGAGGGACGGGAGAAGGAAGAGGCGGCGGAGTGCTGCCGAGCCTGCCTTGCGCGAGACGGAGGGTCGGTGGCCCGGCCGTGGCCTTTGGCGGGGAATCGCTCGGGGTCGGTAGCGAGGGGGCCTCGGGCGAATCGGAGAATCGGCCGAGGCCTGCGGCGATGGGCCTCGGGCGAGTCGGAGAGTCGGCCGAGGCCCTTGGAGCCTCGGGCGAGTCGGAGAATCGGCCGAGGCCAACAGCGTTTAGCTGGTTTCGATCTTTACGAAGTCTAAGCAGTCGTTTTTTGGATTTTGCTTAGGGTACCCCTTCTCACGGTATCCGACAGTAGCCCCCGAGCCTTGGGGGGAGTGGAGGCACTCCCCCTGAGGTTCTGACGAGAATTGGCTCTTGATAGTTCCTGTCGGGATGTTGTTTTGTTTTCGGGGGTTTCGGTGGGTGCGCACGAGCGCACCCGCCGGGTGTAGCCCCCGAGGCCCTGGAGGAGTGATTTCACTTCTCCAGGGGCTTTTCTCTCTTTCGAGTGGGGAGTTACATTGTGTTTGCCGGGCCCGTGGGTGCGAGTTCGGATCGCAGGGCCTCGACGATGCTGCGGGAAGAGCCCCTTAGCCTCCGCCTGGAGCGAGAGGGCCGTCAGGGGTTCACCCGACTTTTTATTCGACCCTCGCGCTTCCTTTTCGCTCGGAAGGAGGGTTTGTTTTGCCGAGACCCCTCGTGTGCGAGTCTGAGCCGCTGGGTCTCGGCAAAGTGTCGCAGGAAGAGTCCCTTAGCCTCTGTGCGGAGCAAGAGGGCCGTCAGGGATTCTCCTGACTTTTTGTTCGACCCTCGCGCTTCCTTTTCGCTCGGAAGGAGGGGTGGAAGATGCCACGCTACCCTCGGTGGGCGCGAGCGACGGCATTTCCGGTGAGCTGTTATCGGGTAAGTCCGAGTGGAGGCCCGTACCCCGTTCGCTGGGGGTCGGCTAGCGGTCCTGAGACGCGCTCCAAGAGTACCGGAGGGTTTCTCTAGTGGGTGCCGAGGCCGTTCGCTGGGCCTCGGTGGCTCGGTGCCTCCCTACGGTGGGATCCCATTCGGAGACTTCCCTGCCGGTCTCGGACACGACACAGGGCATCCCAAGCGTCTCGCTTGCTTGGGCCTCGGCCTCGCATAGGCTCGCCCGTAGTCGCCCCTGACTCTGTTGTCCTGGGGCGGCTGTCGAAACCCCTGGGGGCCCAGCCTTCGAACCCCTGGACCGTAACGGGCTTGGGTCGCTTGTCTTTATCTCGGGTGCAGGAAGAGCCCCCGAGCCTCCGCACGGAGCGAGAGGGCGGTCAGGGGTCCTCCCGTCTTTTTTGCCCGTCCCCCGCCCGTCCTTTTCGCTCGGACGGGGGGGGGGCTGTTTGCCGAGCCCACTCGTGTGCGAGCCTGAGCTGCTGGGTCTCGGCAAAGTTGCAGGAGGGCCCCCGAGTCTCTCGCGCGGAGCGAGAGAGCGGTCAGAGGTCCCCTGGCTTTTGGTTCGCCCCTCGCGTGTGAGGGTCTGACTGCCGAGCCCCCCTCGGGTGCGAGCTTAGGTCGCGGGGTCTCGGCGTCTTTTTGCAGAAGGAGCTCCCTAGCCTCTGCACGGAGCAAGAGGGCCGTCAGGAGTTCTTCCGGCTTTTTGAACGACCCTCGCGCTTCCTTTTCGCTTGGAAGGAGGGTTTGTATTGCCGAGCCCCCTCGTGTGCGAGCCCAAGTCGCTGGGATTCGGCAATGTGTCGCAGGAAGAGTCCCTTAGCCTCTGCACGGAGCAAGAGGGCCGTCAGGGATTCTCCTGACTTTTTGTTCGACCCTCGCGCTTCCTTTTCGCTCGGAAGGAGGGTTTGTGTTGCCGAGTCCCCTCGCGTGCGAGCCCAGGTCGCTGGGACTCGGCAACGTTTTGCAGGAAGAGTCCCTTAGCCTCTGCGCGGAGCGAGAGGGCCGTCAGGGATTCTCCTGACTTTTTGTTCGACCCTCGCGCTTCCTTTTCGCTCGGAAGGAGGGGTGGAAGATGCCACGCTACCCTCGGTGGGCGCGAGCGACGGCATTTCCGGTGAGCTGTTATCGGGTAAGTCCGAGTGGAGGCCCGTACCCCGTTCGCTGGGGGTCGGCTAGCGGTCCCGGAGACGCGCTCCAAGAGTACCGGAGGGTTTCTCTAGTGGGTGCCGAGGCCGTTCGCTGGGCCTCGGTGGCTCGGTGCCTCCCTACGGTGGGATCCCATTCGGAGACTTCCCTGCCGGTCTCGGACACGACACAGGGCATCCCAAGCGTTTCGCTTGCTTGGGCCTCGGCCTCGCATAGGCTCGCCCGTAGTCGCCCCTGACTCTGTTGTCCTGGGGCGGCTGTCGAAACCCCTGAGGGCCCAGCCTTCGAACCCCTGGACCGTAACGGGCTCGGTGCCTGGTCCCTTTGCCTGAAAGGAATCGGGTGGGGGTTACCTCTCTCCCTGCGGTTAGCAACGGCAGGCGCGCCTTTTGAGGCAGCTTTTTCGGGGAGGTGGGACGGCGCCTGCAGCTGCTGCGGTTGGGCGTGACGTGGCGTCAGTCGACGGGACGTAACTGCACGCGCAATTAATGAGGAGGGAGTGGGCGGTAAGACCGGATCTGGATAACCGCGCCGGATTTCCTGGGGGAAACTTCCCCGATTTCGTCGCCCGGTGGTTTCGATTCGTCCCTGCATAAATACGCAAACAGCCTCGCCCTCTCCCTCCTTACCTTTTCCGCGTTCGCCTTTGCTGCCTCCGTGCCGTCGCTGAGAGCATAGAGCGCCGGGGAAGAGAAGTGCGAGGGCGAGAGATCGAAAGAGAGAGGGGAGAGAGATTACCGCTGTAGCAGCGTCCTCCGCCGCGCAATGGCTGGTGGTCCCGTCATCCTCCCGGCGGATCCCTGGGAGCGGTCCGACGTCACCGAGGAGAAGCTGCAGTCGCTCGTGGAGGCCGGTCTTCTTCGCCCGATCACCGACCCCGACGAGCCGGAGTGGATTGCTCCGGGGGACGAGTCGGAGCCGAGGGCCGCGCGACGGTTACGTGGTGAGCTTCGTCGTCTTCCACGAGCGAGGCTTCGGGTCGCCGGCGGATAGCTTCATGCGGGCACTCCCGCACTACTATGGCGTGGAGCTGCACAATTTCAGCCCCAACTCCATCGCGCAGGCGGCCATCTTCGTCGCCGTCTGCGAGGGGTATCTAGGGATCGCTCCCCACTGGGAGTTGTGGCTCCATTTGTTTCCGAGCGACGTTCACCTCCAAGCCGGGGGGAACGAGGGGGGCTCGGAAGGCGCAGAGGGCCGGCGGCTGCACCCTCCACGTGCGCCAAGACCGGCAGTCCCTCTACATCCCGGCCCAGCTAGTCAACGTCCAACCGTCGTTGGTATGACGGCTGGTTCTACCTCCGCAACGACGGCGGAGGACTTCCCCCTTATACCGGGCGGGTTGTAGAGAGTCAACCGGAGAAATGGGGGTACGGCGTCATCAAGGTCGACCAGCCTAGGCTGGAACCGCTCTTGAGGGCCTTGGGGAAGCTGCGTGACTGCGGCCTTTCGGCGGCCGTGGTCGTGGCGGCCTTTCACCGCCGGAGGGTGTTGCCGCTAATGGCCCGGCGACGGCGGCTGTTCGAGATGACGCCGAGCGACCCGGTCGCCGGTATCAAGATGTCCGCCTTCGCCCTTACCGATGACGAGACCCTGCGTCGGGTGAGGGAGGCGGTAGACGGGAAGCCGAGGCTCGATGACTTGATGCCGTTCCCGATGCGCCCGTCGCGGGGGTATGTCTCGCTGGTAAGTTGGATGTTGTCGAGGCTTTCGTGTCCTTCTTGTTTTTCGCCTTTTTGGTCTGTTGTCTTACTTCGTCGCTCTCACAGGGGATAAGAGACGTGCGAGGCTCCCCGCCGCCCGTTCCTGAGGACGCCCGGCGGCGATCCGTGAACAGGGCGCGTGCCGAGGAGGAGAAGAAGAAGAAAGATGCCCAGGAGGCGAAGCGCACGAAGAAGATCCTCGCGCGCGAAAAGCTGGACGCCCGTCGCCGGCGCCAGAGGCTCGACGGTCTCCCTTTGGAGCCGTCTCCCTCGCCGTCGGTGTCGGATTCTTCGAGCGACGGCGGTGGGTGCGAGGTGGGGACGGCCTGCCTGGAACACCTCCCCGACATCAGGGAGATGGTTCCCGGGGCGCCGGCAAGGAGCCTGACGCCCCTAGGAGAAGGAGGAGGTGTCCCGGGGCCAGTGGTGGCCCGTCCCGGCGCCGAGGCCGGCACACCCGAGGCGCGGGTGTCGGAGGAGCGTGCCGTCGGCCCGATGGGTTCGACGGTGGAGGTTGAGCGGGTGACGGTGGGGGCGACCCCATTATCTCCGCGAAGGGTCGAGGAGGTGCCGGGGTCCGACGGGGACCAGCTGGCGCTGGTGGACACCGAGGCCGCGTTGCTGCCACCACCGCCGCCGTTGCAGAGGAGGCGGACGGTGTCGAAGCGGTTGCATCCCCGTTCGCGGTAAGCGTCTTTCCTGGCGGAGTCCGCTTCTTGTTTGCCCCTTGGTTGCGTGCTGACCTTGGGAGTGTCTTTTCTTGCAGCCAGACGCTTCTGGTGGGAGACCCTCCCTTGGCGCCCCGTAAGGCGCTCAAGGTGAACGTTAGCTCTTTCGCCCATCAGGCAGCGGAGGCGCAGGCAGGCGTGCGACGTGGCGCGGCGTCGGGTGAGGTCGTTTCGGAGGAGGCGGCTGCCCAGGAACAGGGGGCCGAGGCGGCCGCGGAGCGAGTGGAGGAGGAGGCTGCCCAGGAACAGGGGGCCGAGGCGGCCGCGAAGGAGGCTGGGGCGTCTGCTATTGCCGAGGCCACTGAAGGGCGAGGCCGGAGCCCCCAAGACCTCCGACGTCAGGGCGGTGGACGCCGAGGCCATCAAGGTAGAGATGGCGGAGGCCAGAGCCCTCGGGTCCGTCGAGACCGAGGCGATGGAGGTGGAGACGGGGCAAATTTTGGCGCCGCCCCTGGTTCAGACAATCTCGTCTGATGATTCCTCCCGAGGGAAGGAGGCGGCGGACGTCGAGGCGGCCAGTACCGCGGAGCAACAAGTCCCAGATCCTGCCGAGGGGAGTTCGGCCCTTGTCCCGCTACGGCCCGAGCCCCGTGGGTGGAACTTCCCGCTGTGTTTTCTGGCGGGACCAGGCTGATCCCGAGGGGGAGCCTGTGTTCGCCCTTGAGGACGTCGCCGAGGGGGGGCGCTGGGATACCCTCGAGGAGTATCGCCGATTGGCCGTGCGGTCGTTGCAGACAGCGATGACTGTCATGGAAAGGGACTTGCCTGGTGTCACTCGGGTGAGTACTTTCCCCTCTCGTGCCGCGTTGTTTTCTCTCCGAGCCCGCTCGCAGTGTTTTGACGTGTGTTTTTTGTTTTGCCTCCTTAGGAGCTCGAGACCCGATCCCTTGGGAAATCGGTGTTCCTGCGAAATGAGAGGGATATCTGGGACCAGCTCCGGCGCCAGAAGGGCTTGCTTGCCGATGCCCAGGGACTATTGTCGGCGCGGAGTGCGGAAGTGGAGGACCTCCGCCTTCGTTGTGCCGACATTCAGGCAGGAGTTGGCCATGGCTAAGGAGCAGTCCGCCCCTCTGGTGGCCAAGATCAAGGAACTGGAGGAGGAGCGAGACTCCTTCAGGCTTCGGGCCCAAGAAGCGACGGCCTCTGCGAAGGCTACAGCCGGGCAGCTGGGTGCGGAGCAGAGCGAGCATCAGGCGACAAAAGTCGCCCTGGCGGAGGCTACCAAGGCGGCCGAGGCCTCTCGGGTCGAGGTCTCAGCCTGGAAGGGCAAGGCCGAGGGTAAGTTCTGCTGAACCATGTTCCTCGTTCCATTTGCTCTTTTTGTCCTGGTTCGCGCTTGACTCCTGACCCCTTGTTGCGACGTAGATCTGGAGAAAGAGGCCTCCCAGGCGGCTGAGGCCTCCGTCGCGGCGCAAGCAGCGCTGGATGTCGAGGTCCGGGAGCACGAGGCGCTGCGCAGCGCTGTCCGGTCTGCCTGCGAGGCTCTGGACGTCGAGGAGGTCCAATCAGCTAGCTCCCTTGGGAGCCGCCTCATCGCGTTGAGCGGCCACGTCCGCGAGAGACTCCGAGGGGCGTTGCACACGGGTGTCAAGCGCGCCCTGGCCGTCGTCTCCTCGCACTACGCCATCAACCTCGAGGCTGTCAGCGACGGCTACGTGTTGCCAGAAGATGACGAGGAGGCTGATGCAGAGGTCGTGAGGCTGTTGGAGGCGGCCGAGGCACCTGGCACCGCGTTGGCCAAGCTGTTCGAAGAAGAGGTGGTTCCTCCCGCGCCAGCCGCCGATCCTTGAGCTTTGACCTGGGCCAAAAGGGGCCATGTAACCGGATCGAGTTAGTTGCCGAATCGTGACGTTTTTTTGTGGCCGTCGAGGCCCTTAAAGTATTTGCGTATGTGTGCTTCTTAACCGTTTTCCATTCTATTTCTAAGTTCGTGCCCTCTGTCCCGATCGCGAAGAAATCCCTCGGAACCTAAGCCGTCCTTCGGCGAAGGGCGGTGAGGGAGCTGCCGTAGCCCAGAGGCGTAGGCCGTTCTCACGACTCAGCCGGCCCTTTGGCCTCTAGACAGGCTTTTGGTCTTTGGGTTTCTTGCGAAGGTCCCGTCGGAGCGCGAGAGAGTTTGGTGTGGAAATTTTCGGAAAAACGGTTGAGAAATGGTGTCCGGGACTTAGGGGGGTTCCCCCTTTTTAGCCCCCGAGGGAGGCTCGACTTTGCAGAGGCAGAGCGAGTCTCCCTTATTGCGTTATAGTGACGTCGAGCCCCTATCGATAGATAACCTCTCTGCAAAGAACTTCCTCGGAACCTAAGCTGTCCTTTGGGCGAAACGGTGGTGAGGGAGCTGCCGTAGCCCAGAGGCATAGGCCGTTCTCACGACTCGGCCGGCCTTTTCGCCCTTGAGACGATCTTTCGGTCCTTGGGTTCTATACAGCCGATTTGTCTATAAGGGGGTTCCTCGAAAGATTATAACAATTAAAGAACGCTTCTTTATTTATTTCGAGAAACAATGTAAACAACGTTTGGAAATTTAAGGGTAGAAACGACGTAGCTGTTCTATGTTCCAAGCGTTGGTGAAGATTTCGCCCTTCTCGTTGGCTAACTTGTAGGTCCCGGGCTTCAGCACTTGAGCGACGATATACGGCCCCTCCCAGGGTGGGGTCAGCTTGTGGCGGCCCTTGTTGCTCTGCCTCAGTCTCAGCACTAGGTCGCCCACCTTCAGGTCCCGGCTTTGGACGCGCCGGGCTTGGTAGCGTCGTAGGGCTTGCTGATACCTGGCTGAGTGTAGTAGCGCGACGTCGCGGGCTTCCTCCAGTTGGTCGAGGGCGTCTTCGCGGGCAGTGCGGTTGCTTTGCTCGTTGTACGCCTGTAGCCTCGGGGAGCCGTATTCTAAGTCAGTGGGGAGGATGGCCTCGGCTCCATAGACCAGGAAGAACGGTGTGAATCTCGTGGCTCGGCTCGGGGTATTTCTTAGGCTCCAGATGACTGACGGGAGTTCGGCAAGCCATTTCTTGCCAAACTTCTTCAACTGGTCGAATATTCTTGGCTTAAGGCCTCGTAGGATCATGCCGTTGGCACGCTCTACTTGGCCATTCGTCCTTGGGTGCCCTACGGCCGCCCAGGCCACCCGGACGTGGTGGTCGTCGCAAAACGTTAGGAACTTGCGCCCGGTGAATTGTGTCCCATTGTCAGTGATGATGGTGTTAGGAACCCCGAACCTGTGGATGATATCCGTAAAGAACAGCACCGCTTGCTCGGATTTGATCTGAGCGATCGGACGAGCCTCGATCCATTTAGAGAATTTGTCGATAGCTACCAGCAGATGGGTATAGCCCCCGGGTGCCTTCTGCAGAGGCCCAACCATGTCCAGTCCCCACACAGCGAATGGCCATGTGATGGGGATGGTTTGGAGGGCTTGGGCTGGGAGGTGCGTCTGTCGAGCATAGTACTGGCATCCCTCGCAGGTGCGTACTAGCTTCGTGGCGTCGGCCACCGCTGTTGGCCAATAGAAACCTTGGCGGAAGGCGTTACCTACGAGCGTCCGAGGCACCGCGTGGTGCCCGCAGACTCCCGCGTGTAAGTCCTGAAGTAGGGATTGGCCAGCCTCGGTGGTGATGCATCGTTGGAGAATACCAGACGGGCTGCGCCTATATAACTCGCCGTTGTAGAGGACGTAAGTCTTGGCGCGACGCGCAAGCCGTCGGGCTTCGGTTCTGTCAGCAGGAAGCTCTCCTCGGACGAGGCGATCAAGGAAAGGGACTCGCCAGTCCGTTCCTTGGTCGGTCTTGGGAGGCTCTTCGTCAATCGCCATCGCCTCGGGCTCGGCTGGCGGGGTCTCGACGGCAGAGGGGGCCTCGAGCCCTGCGGTGGGCTCGGCCGATGGGTCCTCTTCCGTCGCCGAGGCGTAGTCGACGGACGGCTTGTGGAGGTCTCTAGCGAAGACGTTCGGAGGGGCCGGGGTCCGTGCCGACGCCATCTTTGCCAGTTCGTCCGCGGCCTCGTTGAACTTTCGTGCAACGTGGTTGAGTTCGAGACCGTCGAACTTGTTCTCCAGACGACGTACCATCGCGCAGTACGCCTTCATTTTGGGGTCGTGGCAGCTTGACTCTTTCATCACCTGATCGACGACGAGCTGCGAATCACCCCGTACGTCGAGACGTCGTACTCCAAGTTCGATGGCGATTTGCAGGCCGTTGACGAGGGCCTCGTATTCGGCGACATTGTTGGAGGCGGCGAAGTGAAGCCGGATCATGTAGCGCATGTGTATTCCGAGGGGCGAGACCAGGAGCAGGCCCGCGCCGGCCCCAGTCTTCATCAGAGACCCGTCGAAGTACATGGTCCAGCATTCTGATTGGATTTGAACGGGTGGCAGCTGTGTGTCGGTCCACTCGGCTACAAAGTCGGCCAGGACCTGTGATTTGATCGCTTTCCGAGGCGCGAAAGACAAGGTCTCCCCCATGAGTTCGACAGCCCATTTGGCTATTCTACCCGAGGCCTCCCGGTTTTGGATTATCTCCCCCAGGGGAAAAGACGACACCATAGTCACCGGGTGGGACTCGAAGTAGTGACGCAGCTTGCGTCGAGCCAAGACTATGGCGTAAACTAACTTCTGGATGTGCGGGTAACGTGTCTTAGTCTCGGAGAGCACTTCGCTGATGAAGTAGACAGGTCGCTGGATGGGCAGAGCATGTCCCTTCTCCTGCCTCTCGACGACTACGGCCGCGCTGACCACTTGGGTCGTCGCGGCGACGTAGAGCAAGAGGTGTTCGCCCTCGGCGGGCGGAACCAGGACGGGGGGGTTGGTGAGTAGTGCTTTGAGCCTGGCGAGGGCTTCCTCGGCCTCGGCGGTCCAAGAAAAGCGCTCGGCCTTTCTCAAAAGGCGGTACAGGGGCAGGCCTTTTTCGCCGAGGCGGGAGATGAAGCGGCTTAGGGCCGCAAGGCATCCCATGACCCTCTGCACGCCTTTGAGGTCTCGGATCGGGCCCATGTTGGTCACGGCCGAGACCTTCTCCGGGTTGGCCTCGATCCCACGTTCCGAGACTATGAATCCTAAGAGCATGCCTCGGGGGACCCCGAAGACACACTTCTCGGGGTTGAGCTTGATGTCCTTCTTTCTGAGACATGTGAAGGCAACCTCCAGGTCGCCGACGAGATCGCTGGCCTTCCTGGACTTGACTACGATGTCATCCACATAGGCCTCAACGGTTCGTCCGATATGTTCGCCAAAGACTTGGATCATGCACCGTTGGTAAGTGGCCCCTGCGTTTCTGAGGCCAAACGGCATGGTTACGTAGCAGTACATGCCGAATGGAGTGATGAAAGAAGTCGCGAGCTGGTCGGACTCTTTCATCTTGATTTGGTGGTAACCGGAATACGCATCAAGGAAGGAGAGGGTTTCGCATCCTGCAGTGGAGTCGACGATTTGGTCAATTCGTGGTAGTGGGAATGGGACTTTCGGGCATGCTTTATTTAGACCAGTGTAGTCCACGCACATCCTCCACTTGCCACTTTTCTTCCTGACTAGTACAGGGTTAGCCAACCACTCTGGATGGGATACTTCCTTGATGAACCCGGCGGCCACGAGCTTCTGTACTTCTTCGCCGATGGCCCTGCGCTTCTCCTCGTCAAACCGGCGCAGGCGCTGCTTTGCCGGCCTGGAGCCTGGCCGGATATCTAAGGCGTGCTCGGCGACCTCCCTTGGTATGCCTGGCATGTCCTGAGGGACTCCATGCGAACATATCGACGTTCGCACGGAGAAAGTCGACGAGCACGGCCTCCTATTTGCTGTCGAGGGTGGCGCTGATCTTCAGTCCTCGGCCGTCGGGGACGGCGGGGTCGACGGGGACGTGCTTGACAGCCTCCGCGGGCTCGAAGGCCCCGGCGCGCCGCTTGGCGTCGGGAACCTCGCCACCAAGCTGGACGAGATCGGCGATGAGGGTCTCGGCCTCCACGATGGCCTCGGCGTACTCGATGCACTCGACATCGCAGTCGTATGCATGTTCGTACGTGGACTCGATGGTGATGACGCCGTTGGGGCCTGGCATCTTGAGCTTGAGGTAGGTGTAGTTGGGGATCGCCATGAACTTGGCGTAGCACGGGCGCCCCAAGATGGCGTGGTAAGCCCCCTTGAATTCCACCACCTCGAAGGTGAGGACCTCCTTGCGGTAGTTGGAGGGAGTGCCGAAACAGACGGGTAAGTTGATGCGTCCGAGGGGTCGCGTGCGCTTTCCTGGCACGACGCCGTGGAAGGGCGCGGAACCGCCTCGGAGCCGCGATCGGTCGAGCTCCAGGAGCTCCAGAGTGTTGGCGTAGAGGATGTTGAGGCCGCTGCCTCCGTCCATGAGTACTTTGGTGAGCCGGGTGTTGCCGATGATCGGGTCGACGACCAGTGGGTACTGCCCGGGTTTGGAACGTAATCAGGGTGGTCATCCCGGTCAAAGGTGATTGCTTCCCGAGACCAATCGAGGTACCGGGGGGTGGCTACCCTGACCGAGAAGACCTCCCGGCGTTCCCTCTTTCGCTGGCGCGCCGTGAGGCATGCCGAGGGTCCGCCAAAGATCATGAAAGCGTTGCGTACCTCGGGAAACCCATCATCTTTATCACCGTCCCTTTCGCCGGCGCCCCTTTTCCTGGTCTCATCGTCGTCGGGGAGCCCGAGCCTGGCGTAGTAACGCCGGAGCATGGTGCACTCCTCGAGGGCATGCTTCACCGGGCCTTGATGGTAAGGACAGGGCTTCTTTAGCATGTCGTCAAATAGCCCGGGGCCGCGGGGGCCTCGGGGATTCCTGCGATCTGTTGTGGCGACGTGAACGGCCTCGAGGACCTCCTGCTTCCCCGGGCGGCCCTTCTTCTTTCTCTTGGGGACGCGGGTGGGCGAGGCCTCGGGGGCCTCGTCCTTCTGCTTCCCCTTGGCGTCGTTGTTGGGGAAGATGGCCCCCACCGCCTCTTCGCCCGAGGCGAAGTTGGTGGCGATGTCGAGGAGCGCGGCGGCAGAGCGCGGGACGTTGCGCCCTAACTCTCGGACCAAGTCCCGACAAGTGGTGCCGGAGAGGAAAGCCTGGACGATCTCCGAGTCACCGACGCTGGGTAGCTCGGTGCACTGTTTGGAGAAGCGCCGGATGAAGTCTCGGAGAGACTCGTCCGGCTTCTGGCGGCAGTTCTTGAGATCCCAGGAATTCCCAGGGCGCACGTAAGTGCCCTGGAAGTTCCCGACGAAGATCCTAACCAAGTCGCGCCAGTCGTGGATTTGCGAGGGGGGGAGATGCTCAAGCCAGGCTCGCGCCGAGTCCGTCAAGAGTAACGGGAGATTGCGGATGATGAGCAGATCATCGTCCGCGCCACCCAGCTGACAAGCCAGGCGATAATCGGCTAGCCATAGCTCAGGGTTCGTCTCGCCGCTATACTTGGTGAGGTTGGCCGGCTGTCGGAACCGGGCGGGGAAAGGAGCAACGCGGATGGCCCTGCTGAAGACCCGAGGTCCTGGCGGCTCAGGGGAGGGGCTGCGGTCCTCACCACTGTCGTAGCGACCGCCTCGGTGCGGGTGGTAGCCTCGGGCGGCTCCGTCGTCGTGGCGCCGTCGCCTGCCAACTACCTCGTGGTCGCCTTGTACCTCGTGTTGGTGTCCAGGTCGGTCGCGCACCGAGGGGGCCCTGTTGACCGTCGGCGCGCGAGCGGGCTCGGGACGGACCGAGGCATCCTGACCTTGGCGAGGTCGTGCCGTGGGTTGCTCCGAAGTGCCTCCGCGCCGGCGGGAGGCGGAACTTTCGGCCTGCTGCACTGCTGCGGTCTCGAGGAGGTCGCGGAGCTCTCCGCGGACCCGTCGCCCTTCGGTGGTGGAGGGCTCGGGCATCGCTCGGATCAGCATCGCAGCAGCTGCGACATTCTGGCTAGCGCGGTTAAAGATTGGGGGTGGCTCTCCGCCCTCGTTGTCGTTGATGCGGTGATGAACGTCGCGGGCCCGCCCTCGGGCTCCTCCGCCCTCACCGCGCCCTCGCTGCTCCTGCTCGAGAGTGTCCCGGAGCTGTTGCAGAAGGAGTCGGTCCTGTTCGACCTTGGCCTGAAGCTCGCGGAGCTGCTCCAGGTCTGGGCGACGATGCCCCCCGTGGACGAGATTCTCGTTCCGTGCTGCCGGGGCTGCGAGACGCGGAGGCGTGGCACCACCCGTCCCCGCCCGGGGCGGTGAACGAGTGCCTGTCCCCTCTTCCTCTTCGCCCACCGTTGGCATCCCGAGCCCGACGTGGAAGCACTCACGGGATGGATCGTAAGTCCCTTCGTCGTCGGAGTCGGAATAGCCGAGGCAGTAGTCGCTTGCGGCCAAGAATTGGCGTAAAGCCCCAGGGTTGCGGAGTTCGGAGAAATTCACCCCGGGCCACGCCTCGTCCTCGTCCGAGGGGTCGGAGTGGGTGCTCAGGTCGAGAGCGGAGCGCTGGCGGCGTTCCGAGGGGTGCTCGTGAGCAGCAGCGTAAGCGTAGGCGTAGGAGGTGGCGGCATTTCTCAACCCAAAGGGGTATGGGAACGGGGCCGTCTCCAGATTCTGCCCCGCCGGGGTCGGTTCTTCAGGGAGTGGCGGAGCGGAGTTAGATGACTGGGCATCGTCGTAAGCCCTCGGCGATTTTCCTTTGTCCAGGCTCAGGTCAGACAGGTCCCCAGTCAGGGACCCCGTACCAACAGCTGGTCGCAGGATATCGGCGGGGAGTGTCGTGCTGCCCCGGGCTCGCGTAGCGTCGGGGTGGCCTTGCTCGCGCCGTGCCCGGCGAGCGTGGCGAGAGCGGCCGCCCGGACGCCGCCTACGCCTGGGCTGCCGGGGCGCGACTTCGTCGTCGGACGGTGGGGTTCGAGGAGTGAGGAGCACCATGTCGTACTCATACCCTAGAGACATGAACTCTAGGCTCCCGAACCAAACTATGGTACCGAGGCGCAATGGTCGTATGTGGTCTGCCATCCGGAACTTGCTAGGATGACGAAGCTGACACGCAGAGGCCCCTACCTGGCGCGCCAACTGTCGGTGTTTTGGAACCGGGGGTCCCTCAACCAACGAGTGAATTTGTACTGCGTGTCCCTAATCCCGGATGGTGATGCAAAGAGACACAAGGTTTATACTGGTTCGGGCAGTCGAGGCCCTACGTCCAGTCTGAGAGATTGATCTTGTATTCCTTGCACCGGAGTGCTCGTGGTAGGGGGTTACAAGCTGAGTGAGAGAGGGAGCTAGCCCCAGGTCTCGGCGAGGGTGGTGCGAACTGCTTGGGACGTTGCTCCCAAGCAGCGTGGAAGTGCGTGATTCTATCGGTGTGTTTGTCCTGCTGCCCCCCAGAAATGGCCCTGGCTACCTCCTTTTATAGTTACAAGGAGGAAGCGAGAGGTACATGAGAAGGCTACTATTTGCTGACGTATTCCGCTCCCTGAAGCAGTATGGCGTCGTGGGAGTTCCAGTCGATGTCTAGTCGGTATGGTCTTCAAGGCTGACGACATGCTGCGCTCTTGTACTTTTGTTGACTTGGTGAAATGCCGAGGCCTGGTGGCTGCTGTAGTAGGCTGTGTCGAGACCTGTCGCGCTGAGGCCGAGACCCACTGTGCCGAGGCCTGCTGTGCCGAGGCCTTTAGCGGGTGGCAATGTGAGGTCTGGGCGGCCATCGCCGATAGTTGATTTGGGCGGAACAGTGCCGAACACGCGTCTACAGGATACGGTGCCCTGTATCGTCAGTAAGGGATGGTAAAAAGGCGATTTGACCGTTGTCCTGTCGCGGCATGCTGCCGATCGTGACTTTCGTAGTGCGGGCAGCTGGGTGCATTAATTGGATGCGATAGCCTGCCAGAGTGACTCTTGAGGTGGAGGTGACGAGATTGCGGGACGAGCCCAGCCTCGGGCGAGGCGGAGCATGGCCAGTTCGCCCGAGGCCCTACCGGGAGTCTCGGGCGAGGCGGAATCCGAGGCTCATTGGGGGTCTCGAGCGGGGCGGAGCGGTTGGTTCGCTGGCCCCGAGGTCACTAGGAACCCGGTTCTGACTCCCCACGTCGTGTCCGTCCTTGGTGCAGGAGTTTAGGCAGCACAGTAGCCGGTAACCCTTGCACAGTCCCGTCGTGGATGGCAGGGTGCTGACGTGACGGACGTCTGATCTGCCACGTCGCTGCACTGCGCCGCCGTGTGATTTGTCGGAGTGGTTGAGCGCCTCGATAGGACGTGCGGAAGTGACATGCTGGTCGTACTCGGTCTTGTGCGTCGTGGGGCTCCAGTACGGCTTGATGCAGGACATGGCGGGCGACGTGCGGGTTGCCGTGTAATGACGCCGTAGGGGGCGGCGGCTATGCCGAGGCCGAGCCATCGCGGGGGGCTCGGTGGTCATGGACCCTCAGGCTGCCGAGCCCGTGAAGCAAACTGTCGAGGTTCTTGGGGGGAGTTATTGGCCTTGGGTACTGATTCCGAGGCTACAGTAGCCCAGATGTGGCTCCCCACGCTGCATTGTCCTCGGTGCAGGAGTTGGCAGCATAGTGAGGCATGGGCGTCACGGTGGTTAGTACAGTGGCGGGTAACCCCTGCCCAGTCCTACCTCCTGTCCCATCGGCCATTCTGCTGTACTGTGCCGGGCGTGCGGTTGTCGTCAGGGGCAACAGTCGGCTGAGCTGATGTGACACGACGTTTTGTCAGAGGGACGGGAGAAGGAAGAGGCGGCGGAGTGCTGCCGAGCCTGCCTTGCGCGAGACGGAGGGTCGGTGGCCCGGCCGTGGCCTTTGGCGGGGAATCGCTCGGGGTCGGTAGCGAGGGGGCCTCGGGCGAATCGGAGAATCGGCCGAGGCCTGCGGCGATGGGCCTCGGGCGAGTCAGAGAGTCGGCCGAGGCCCTTGGAGCCTCGGGCGAGTCGGAGAATCGGCCGAGGCCAACAGCGTTTAGCTGGTTTCGATCTTTACGAAGTCTAAGCAGTCGTTTTTTGGATTTTGCTTAGGGTACCCCTTCTCACGGTATCCGACAGATTTCTACTTAGTTATTCCACTATAAGCAAAGCATATAGAGTTTGTAATTTGGATAGTGGTACTCTTGAGGAAGTTCATGATGTTGAATTTGATAAAACCAAGGGTTCACAAGTAGATAATGAGAACTTAGAAGATGTTAGAGGCATTCAACTTTCAAATGCCATGAAGAACATGGATATTGGTGAATTGAGGCCTAGGCAAGTGAATGATGATGAAGATGATCAAGGCAAGTGCTCTCTAACTCAAATGTGCAAGATGATACAAATCAAGTTAGTGCAAGTGGCTCTCATGATAATGAACAAGATCAAGTGGCTAGTACATCATCTCAACCCAATGATCAAGCAAGTGCAAATAATCAAATTCCAATCCTCCAACCAACCAATGTTACAAGAGATCACCCATTGGACACTATCATTGGTGATATTTCTAGAGGTGTACAAACAAGATCAAGATTGACATCATTTTGTGAACACTTCTCATTTGTGTCATCCATTGAACCAAAGAAGATAGATGAAGCATTGAAGGATGTTGATTGGGTGAATGCAATATATGAAGAATTGAATAACTTCACAAGAAATCAAGTATGGGAATTAGTAGAGAGACCAAAGGGACACAATGTGATTGGAACCAAATGGGTCTTTAGAAACAAGCAAGATCAAGATGGGATAGTAGTAAGGAACAAAGCAAGGTCTTGACTTTGAAGAAACATATGCTCCGGTTGCTAGATTAGAAGCAATTAGAATCTTGCTAGCCTATGCTTGTGCCCACAACATCAAACTCTATCAAATGGATGTTAAGAGTGCATTTCTCAATGGATACATCAATGAAGAAGTATATGTTGAGCAACCTCCCGGTTTTGAAGATGACAAGAAACCCAATCATGTGTACAAGTTGAAGAAGGCATTGTATGGCTTGAAGCAAGCACCTAGAGCATGGTATGAGAGATTGAGAGATTTTCTACTCTCTAAAGGGTTCACAATGGGCAAGGTTGACACCACTCTTTTCATCAAGAAGATTGGAAAAGACTTGTTTGTGTTGCAAATCTATGTTGATGACATCATATTTGGATCAACAAATCAAAATTTTTGTGATGAGTTTGGAAAAATGATGGCTAATGAGTTTAAGATGGCCATGATTGGAGAGTTAAGTTACTTCCTTGGTCTTCAAATCAAGCAATTGAAGAATGGTACATTTATAAGTCAAGGCAAGTATATCAAGGACATGATCAAGAAGTTTGGCATGTGTGATAGCAAAGTCATTAGCACACCAATGGGAACCAATGGCAACTTGGATAGTGATGCAAGTAGAAATATGGTGGATCAAAAGTTGTATCGATCTATGATTGAAAGCCTACTCTATGTGACCACATCAAGGCCGGATGTCATGTTTAGTGTATGCATGTGTGCAATATTTCAAGCCTCACTAAGAGAAAGTCATTTGAAGGCTACAAAGAGAATATTAAGGTACTTGAAGCATACACCAAATGTTGGTTTGTGGTATCCCAAAGGAGGAAAGTTTGAGCTAGTTGGTTACTCTGACTCGAATTATGCGGGATGCAAGGTTGAAAGGAAGAGCACCTCGGGCACATTTCAATTGTTGGGAAGATCACTTGTTTCATAGTCATCAAAGAAGTAAAATAGTGTTGCATTATCAACCGCCAAAGCTAAATACATATCCGCCGGTAGTTGTTGTGCACAAATACTTTGGATAAAGGCCACTTTGTGTGACTTTGGAATCAAGTTCAAGAAAATGCCATTGTTATATGACAATGAGAGTGCAATCAAGCTAACCAACAATCCGGTTCAACATGCAAGAACAAAGCACATTGATGTCCGCCACCATTTCATAAGAGATCACCAACAAAAAGGGGACATTTGTATTGAGAGTGTAGGCACCGAAGATTAACTTGCCAATATATTTACCAAGCCATTGGATGAGAAAAGATTTTGCAAGCTAAGGAATGAGTTGAACATATTGGATTTCTCAAATATGTGTTGATGCACCCCCACTCATATGACATGCCTCTCCTTCGAGCAATCTAAGGTAAAAGTTGATTGGTATGACATACATCTTTGCTAAGGACATGATTAGTGCATCTAGTCATATTTTCAATTTTATTAGGACCTTTCAAGTGGTTCTATTTTATTAGGCTCATTCATGTAAATCAAATGATTTTGATGTCTATATGGTATCACTATTGCTTCTATGCTTGACTTGATCTAGTGATGGCATATGACATGTTTATGGGCTTGTAAACCTAGTGTTTAATCTAGAAAATGAGCTCTAAGTGTTTAACTCAACATGGTACAAGATAACCCTTATTTGGAGGTGTGAAGAAGCTTGTCCTTGGATCAAACCGAGTTAAATATCTTTGGCAAATGATCTAGATTGGACCAAATTTGGGAAAATTATCCTCACCCCATTAATTGACATTGATAATCTCGACCCTACAAATAATACTATCTATATTTTAAACCTTTATGGTCATTGATGACAAAGGGGGAGAGAAACAAAGATAGTAGCAAAGACAATGAAAAAAGGGGAAGAAATATCATAAAGGGAGAGAAATATAAAGATATCTTGATATATGACATAGGGGGAGAGATATGACAAAGAAAAAGGATCAACTAAAATTTTGAGCACACAAGTAGGGGGAGCAAGCTCATGAACTTGTAGGTGCATTTGAATGTGCATTTCATATGTTTGCTTGCATGGCATAAGTTCTAAATTTAAAATATCCATGCTTGTGTGATGTATGCTAGTTGTTAGATTGAATGATGACATAAAATCACTAGATAAATTTCATTTCCAAATATTTCTAAGTGGTATTGAGCTAACCATGGTGCTAAGGATGGTATATTGGTGCACTCCGATTGGTATCACGCTTCAAAGGTCCATCTTTTACACCTTAGCATCATTTGGTAGACATTGTCTCCTATATTTCCTATCTAAGCATATGTGCAAGCTACAATCTAAACTCTTAGCTCATATGTAGGGGGAGCAATTGCTACCATTTGGAGTTCATGAAACTTATCCATATCCTTTTACACATGGTAAATATGCTTAAGCAAGCAACATGGATTCAATTGAATTTCAATTCATATCTTTGTGTAAGGGTTGTCATCAATTACCAAAAAGGGGGAGATTGAAAGCTCTAGTTTAGTTTTGGTGAATTGATGAAACCCTAAGTGCTAACCTAGTTTATCAAGTGATCATAAGATAGGTAGCACACTCCAAGTTGCGAAGCAAACAAAGATCATAGCATGATGAAGATGGTGCCATGGTGATGATCAAGTGCTTGGACTTGGAAAGAAGAAAGAGAAAAACAAAAAGCTCAAGGCAAAGGTATAAACTATAGGAGCTATTTTGTTTTGGTGATCAAAACACTTAGAGAGTGTGATCACATTTAGGATTGATAGCCGTACTATTAAGAGGGGTGAAACTCGTATCGGAATGCGGTTATCAAAGTGCCACTAGATGCTCTAACTTATTGCATATGCATTTAGGATCTAGTGGAGAACCAACACCCTTGAAAATGTTTGTGAAAAATATGCTAACACATGTGCACAAGGTGATACACTTGGTAGTTGGCACATTTGAGCAAGGGTGAAGAAGTTAGAGGTAAAATGGAGTTCGTCGCAATGATGCTGGCGTCGGTCAAAGGACCGGACGCTGGGTCGATCAGCGACCGGATGCTGAAGGGCTACGTCCGATCGTGTTGTCGGTCGGCATAGTGATTAGGGTTAAGCATCGGACGCTGGGGTGTGTCCGGTCAAGCATGACCGAATGCATCCGGTCGGCAAAAACACGTTTTGGACCCTTACTGTAAATGACCGAACGTTGAGGGTCCAGCATCCGGTCGGTTCTGTCGGAGCATCCGGTCAACTTGTCGACCGTTGAGATCAAACGTTCATTGTTGAACGCAGGAGACATGTGGCCGCCATCGGGCGATCGAACACTGAGGAGCAGCGTCCGGTCAGTTGGACCGGAGCATCTGGTCCGCCCATGTTATGCCCAGTGAAGGGGTATAACGGCTCTATTTCATGGGGGCTTCTATTTAAGCCCCATGACCGGCTGCAGTTCATAACCTTTGGCCATTTTCATTGACATAGCAACCTTGTGAGCTTAGCCAAAGCCCTCCCACTTATCTCCATCATTGATTCATCATCATAGTGAGATTGGGAGTGAATCCAAGTGCATTGCTTGAGTGTTTGCATCTAGAGGCACTTGGTGTTTGTGTTTCGCTACGGGTTTCACTTGTTACTCTTGGTGGTTGCCACCACCTAGATAGCTTGGAGCAGCGAGGATCATTGAGCGGAGGGTGGTGATTGTCTCTGGCTCTGATCGTGGTGATTGTGAGGGGTTCTTGACCTTTCCCCGACAGAGAGCCAAAAGGTACTCTAGTAAATTGCTCATGGCTTGTGTGTTCCTCATCTTATGTTGGTTGTGCGGCACCCTATTGAGGGTTTGGCATGTGAAGCCAATTAGTGCGTGAACCTCCAAGTGAGTGAATCGCCACAACGAGGACTAGCTTGCCGGCAAGCAAGTGAACCTCGGTAAAAATCATTGTGTTCATCATTGATTCCGAGGTGATTGGTCTTCATTGTTATTCATCCTTGTGATTGATTGATTCTTTCATCTACACGGCGGTATAACCCTCTTGACCACTCTCTTTATATTACCGCAAACTAGTTGACAAGCTCTTTAGTGTAGCTAGTTGTGAGAGCTTGCTTGCTTGGTTGGTGTGGCTCTTTAGTTAGCCTTTGAGAGCACACTAACATAGTGTAGTGTCATAGCTCTTGTGTGAATCGACACTATCTAAACTAGAATTGTGGTAGGTGGTTTGCATTTTAAGTAGGCTAGCGCAACACTTGCTTCGCCTCATAATTGTCTAACCTTTTGTTAAGTGTTGTTGTAGAAATTTTTATTAGGCTATTCACCCCCCCCCTCTAGCCATTAGGACCATTCAGGAGGGAGGATGGTGAATAACCTATAAAAATTTCTCTACAAATAACACAACACTAGAGCAAATTGGTTAGAACAATAAGCAATCCTAATAGCCACTACCTTGCCTAGCTTAATTCACCAAAGTAAGCCTCCTACACAAGTTTAGTAGCAAGATGAACACTACTACCAGGCACTCAAACAAGCAAGGGGACTAGCACTGCTCTAGTTGAGCTAAACTTAGTGAAGCAACTAAACTAGCTACTTCTACCAACTTAGCAGTTACAACAACTAGAAAACTACACTAACAAGCAAGTACCACACAAGCAAGTATAAAAGTAATGCACAAGTGTTTTTTTTACTGAAATGGCAGGGAGCCTCTACCTTTTTTTTTTGCTTTTCCATTAAATAAAAAATGATAATTACAAAGTTTAAATTACAAGGCAGCATGCCCAAAAGAGGAAAAGAAATCTAAAGTTGATAGCTATCTCTCCAATCACATAAAAAAGTTACAATCGCTGGTTTGGCCTTAGTACACACTAGACCAAGCTCCTACTTGAACAGTCTCTGCCATTTACTGAGATCAACCTGATCATTATAAAAAATAATTGCATTTCTTGCTCTCCATATTGTCCAGTAGACTGTGATGAAAATCTCTCTGAAGATGGGTCTTCCAAAGTTGGATCTAGCAACAATCACCATGTCCAAAGGGGGCAGGTTGAAATCCCAACTTATTAGGATGGTGTTCCAACATGTTTTGATAAAGGTACATTCAAAGGATAGATGGAAGTTCGTCTCTTCACATCCTATATTGTAAAGGACACATGTATAATCATCAAGTTCCATGTTTTTCCTTTTCAAAAGATTTCTTGTATTGAGTCTATCTCTGATTAGTAGCCAAAAGAAAAACTTGTGTTTTCCAAGGTTGCTAGAGGCGCATAACCGTTTGAAGAGAGGGGATGCCTCAGAGTGCCCAATGAGCTTGGTATATGCTTTGCTACTTCTGAACCTTGAGTTCCCCCAAGAATAGGTCCATTTATCATTCAGGTTCTTGTCTCCTATTCTTTCCAGTAGAAAATTTTGGACCTCTTGTAATTGAGCAGCTGCTTGTTGAGAATGTGGGAGCCTAAAATCTCTATCAGGTTCTTGTTCCAAGAAGAACTAGATGGAGCATTTTGGTTTTGCTAAAAATGAGAAGAGTTGGGGGTATTTTTCTTTCATTGTCTGCCCTACCCAAGACCCTGACCAAAAGAGCTCAGTATTTCCTCTATTGGAATACAGTTTGCCAAATTCTGAAAGTCACTAAAAAGCTTCATGATGTATTTCCACCGGAATGAACCCACTGGACTTCTTGCTTGTGGTGGAGTTTGTGAATTAGCATAGAAGTTGCACAAGTGTAGAAGTTGCAAACATCAGAGCAAGTGAGAGACAATGATTTATCCCCGAGGTTCGGTTGCTTGTCGGCAACCTACGTCCTCATTGAGCCGAGTCTCTAGTTGATTCATTCACACACTAACAAGCCTCTCAAGCTTGACCCTCAACTTGGGTGTAACAAGAAACAACTCAACAAAGATCATTCCACTAGATTTGCTCTTCACGACATCCCGCAGGGACGAGCACAAGAGCCCCTTACTATTCAACTGACCAAAGGCTCCCAACAATGCTCTCAATGATCCTCCAATCACCAAGCCATCTAGATGGTGGCAACACCAAGCAAAATAAGAAATCAAAGGCTCCAATGATGAACTATTGCCACTAGATGCAAATAAACTAAGCAAATGCACTATATCTCTCCCAAATCTCACTTTGGATGAGCAATCAAGCAAGGAAGTGAGTGGGAGGTGTTCTTGAGCTCACAAGGGATGGATGGTTCAGTTAGAATGCCAAGAGAGTGCCCAAAGGGATGACCGTCCCGTATTTATAGCCCTTCCATCAAAAAGAGTCATTGGGCTGCTGTAGACTGGCTCTTTTGGGGTCACCAGAAATCTCTGGTGACCACCAAACAACCAAAACCGAGAAAGGATCATGAAGATCCAACAATAAGAAATGCATATGGATCAACCCTCACTAGCGCATTCTCTGGTGGTGCCTCGAGTGCACCCACCAGACAATTTCGGTGGTTGTTTGAGAGCTAGGTTTAAGCCAACTAGTCGTTGAAAATTTCAACAGCTATATCGGTGTTACTCCATTGATTGTTTGGTGGGGGTGTGAGTGGGGGATTACACTGAGAGTTCCAAGGATCACCAGAAATCTCTGTTGATGACCCACTAGAGTTCTGGTGCTTAGTTCAAACTTCCCACTCATACCCTCTCTGAAACTCATTGTTCGGTGAGTTAGTGGGGCTTCTAGCTGATGTTTTTGGTGAGTACCCCGCAACTCTGTTAAGTTCTCACCGTGCACCCTATTCTCCGGTGACCTCCCCCTAGGGTGCACTAGACATTTTCAGTGAGTGTAGTGAAAGCTTCAGTTTGTTCCGACACCTTCACCTTAGGCACAGAGTTGGCTTTTTAAAAACTTTTTTTGACTTGCATCTCACTAAGGTCCAATGCATATGCAAAATTAGTTCAAACCTAGTGGCACTAGAATTTTATTTTTCATTAGAGTTTTCCTATTAATAGTATGACTATCTATTCTAAAACCGACCACACATTGTATTGTGTTTCGGCTGGCGAAATGAAAACCCTTAGCATATACCTTTGTGTTCGGGCTTGCTTTCATCTCCTCTTCATTCCAATGTGTGAGCTTGCTCCATGTGTTGACCAAAGATGGCAAAAAAATATTTCATGACGCTTATAAATGATTGCGCAAGATTTTGCTATGTGTACTTATTAAAATCAAAAGAGTAAGTGTTACATTATTCTAAGACCTATAAACCTAAAATAGAAAATGAACTTGAGTGGAAAATCAAACGGTCATGATGTGTTAATGGTGGGAGTATTTGTCAAACAGATATTCTGCATTTTGCCGTGAAAATGGAATTATTCATGAGATGACGCCACCATACTCACCACAATCAAATAGGATTGCCAAAAGAAAAAACAACACTCTAACTGAGTTGATTGACACCATGTTAGAAAAGGAAAGACTTTCTAAGAACAGGTTAAATGTCTCTTATTTGCACACTTGTGGTTGTTTGACCAAGGTGAATGTGCCAATCAACAAGAAGCTCAAGCTTGGACTAAAAACTGTTAACTGTGTTCTTCTTGGTTATGCTATTCACGGTGTGGAGGTTCTTAATAATAAACTATGGAGTACCTAACATACATATTGGTACAATCATGTAATCCAGAGATGCTACACTTTTTTAGAATGATTTTTCCTATAAAAATACACCTAGATCATCTAGTCATGAGCCTACATTGTTCCTTGAACACCATGTTCTGATAGAGCACATTGAATAAACCCATGTAGACACCCCAATGAGGATGGCACGCTATAGTTACCCATGTAGAGACATGGTACTGCAAAGTCTTTTTGGTGATAACTACATTATATACCTTATGGATGACACTCCAAGAACCATTGAGGACTCATATTCATCTCCTTACATTGACTTATTGAAGGGAGCAGTACAAAGTTAGATGGATTATATTATGTCTAATAGAACTTGGTTGATCATTGATCATCCTTACGAGTGCAAACTTGTAGGATGCAAATGAGTGTTTAAGAAAAACTCTGGCCTGATGGTACTATTGAAAAGTATAAAACAAGTCTGGTAGACAAGGGTCATATGTAGAAAGAAGGCGGAAGCTTTTTTGATACTTTATTCACTTGTTTCCCGATTGACCACAATTTGAGTGTTACTTTCCTTGGCAGCCTCTCATTGTCTTCTCATTCATCAGATGGACTTTAAGACAGCTTTCCTAAATGGAGAGCTAGAGGAGATCTATATGGATTAGCCTAATGGATTTGTAGCAGAAGTCAAAAGGGAATGATGTTATTTTTTAAGTCTTTATATGGCCTAAAGCGAGCACCTAAGCTATGGCATGAGAAGTTTGAAAAAACTTTGACATATGCTAGCTTTATTATGAATGAAGCTAACAAATATGTGTACTATCGCTATAATGTGGGGGAAGGTGTGATCTTGTGTTTATATATGGATGCTATACTGATCTTTGGAACTAGCCTTAACGTGGTTAAGGAGGTGAAGGACTTCTTGTCTAACAACTTTGAGATGAAAGATTTTTGAGTTGGTGATGTTATTATTAACATTGAGCCACTAAGAGATCAATTGAGATACTCCCAGATTGTTGGCTCACTCTTGTACTTGGCTAGCGCAAAGAGACCTAATATCTCATTCGTTGTGAGCAAACTAAGCTAGTTTGTATTGAATCCGGGAGATGATCATTGGTGCGATCTTGAGTGTGTAATGCGCTATATGAAGGGCATTGTGTGAGCTATGGCCTTCACTATGATGCTAGGTACCCAAGGGTACTAGAGGGCTATAGTAGTTATTCAAATTAGATATATGATGTTGATGAGATAAAGGACACAAATGGATATGTGTTTACACTGGGAGGTGGCATTGCTTCATGGGACTCTTGCAAGTAGGCCATCATAACGAGGTCAACAATTATGACATACTTTCAGTTCAGATTTTATCCACAATGACACATGTGTATATTGATATGAGATTGTGGGGGTTTAGTCTCACCTTGGTGGTTGTTGAGGGTGGGTTAAACCAACGTATAAAGCTTTTAGAGTTCATTCCACCATCTCTGGCCTAACCTTTTTTATGTAAAGCGAGGACAAAAAAGTAAGTAGGTTGGTGGTAGTTTGTGGTTCACTTAACGTGCAGAGTGGATCTAAGCCGTTTGGATACTGGAGTGTTACAACAATAGAAGGGAAACTCGTAGCATTAGATATTTCCATTGTTGAGGCTGATTAGCTTCGTGAACTCCTTATGGATTTGTCGGTGAAAAATCTATACTTGATATCTCAACGATCTGTGGTGATTTTCATGGTGAATAGTTCCAAGGACAATATGAAGGCTGCAAGGCATGTAGAGAGGTGGTTAAAACTTCCAGTAAATTGAGAAACTCTAGAGTGATAGTGTATTGTTTTTTGCGCATTAATCGTCTCTGAGAAGTATTGGCGTACAAGCTTATTTCACTCAGTGATATAATATTGAAGAATAGCTATTTGTTCAGGAGTAAAAGGATCACTTGTAGGGATTTCTATATTTTCCTTGCTGTGTAGAGGAGGGAACGTGATTTCACCAACCAGTGTGGTGTTGCTTTGACCATCTTTATTGACAAATTAAATTGTGTTAACACCCCCATTTTCAGATGCAACAAATATCTGAGTATCATATATCTCGTTGTGAAGACAAGAAGATAAGACAACCCATAAATAGAGTGGGATTGCTCATTCGGCCTGATTGCAATAATCTCAAATTCAGATATGTGCATTTGTATAGAGACACAAGACGATGACCAGCAGCAAGATGCAAGCTGACAATAAAACTGAATTTGGGCTCCGAACCTAACATATGTTGCTTCCTCTGCATTCTTCAGACGGGATTCCTTTTTTTGTTCTCAATATATCAAGTGGTTAATTTGTCAGGTCGTGCCACGAGCTTTCCATGGATTTCCATTTCATTGACCAATCCAAGTGACATCTTCATCTATAAACAAATGGAAGCGGCAGCAGTCACTAGCAGATTAGGTGTGTGGTAAGCAGTGGTGTAAATCCCTTTGTTTTTGTGCTGTTGCCTGCGCTCGATCGCTTCAATTATCTGCTCAGAGAAACAGAGAAATTGCTGACTTACTCAAAACTCAAAAGCTAGGAGCCTAGCACATGTCTCAGGCAAATGCATTGAGCCACATGAAAAGAAACAAGGAAAGCTCGGAGGCCGTTTGAACCAACCCCTGTTATGAATCATGACGCGGTGCTACTGCTCTGTCGATTTCACCTGTCTGACTGACCTCACTACCGGACTCCCGGCCTTTGCCGAGAGCCCGAAGCTCTCGGCAAAGACGAGTTGACGCTCGGCAAACTATTTGCCGAGAGCAGCTCTCGGCAAAGAGCCGTCGGCAAAACATCTACCGGCAAAGGATTCTTTGCCGAGAGCCTCTCTCGGCAAAATATTTACCGAGAGTAATGTCAAGGCTCTCGGCAAACTGGCGTGCCCTAGTAACAGCCAAACGATCGCTAACGGTGTGACAACTTCTTTACCGAGAGCGACCGTCGGCAAAGAACTTCTTTGCCGAGAGCGACCGTCGGCAAAGAATTGTTAAAAAAAAGATTTGCGGCCAAGGTGGTTTTCAAAAAAAAATTGGTTTGTCGAGAGCCGACCACCAAGCTCTCGGCAAAGAGGCAGATTTGCCGAGAGGTACGCTCTCGGCAAAGAGGCAGATTTGCCGAGAGCCCTACTCTCGGCAAAGAGTCCAGAGAGCATTTTTTATTTTTGTTTATATTTCCAGCTTCAACAACACATATTTCACAAATATAACACATCATCCACATCACATATATCACAAATATGTCATCCACATCACATGTCTCACATTATAATCCATCTAAACATCTCAAATCCAACGACACGTGTCCATCTCAAAGTGCTAAGTTCATCTCACACAAGTTCATGTCACAAAGTGCTAATACATGATGAAGAACAACAGGCTCACCCCCAAGGCTCCCACCCTCCCGACGGCGGCTGCTGCTGCGGCGGAAGGTGTGGATACGGCTGGTACCCCGACCCTCCCGACGGCTGTTGATGCGGCGGAAGTTGTGGATACGGTTGGTGCCACGACCCTCCCGACGACGGCTGCTCAGGCACATCATTCGAACCCGCCGATTGATTCTGCACAAAGGAGAAGAAAAATTAGTAATTATAGTAATACTAAGGCATATAATTGTAATCTAAGCGTAGACAAGTCAAAATTTGCAGAACTAGGTATAAAATTGTAATCTAAGCCTAGACACATCAAAATTTCGGCAGCACCTCCCCTGCACGGTGGGGTTTCCAAAACCTGCAAGAAAACCAACGGCACGATGGCCGCCCACCACATATCAACGGCACGATGGCCGGCACACATATATATCAATGGCATGAAGGCCTCCCATCACATCAACGGCACGATGGCCGACATGTACAGTAAAGAGCTTTTGTTAGAGAAGTTGAACTCATGTATGAGTAAGGTGGGTATGGGTAAGGCGGTGGAGGAGCGAACAGCTCTAGTGGCGCTGGACGACCCATCGTGATGCCAAGACTTGCCACGTACTGAGCCAAGGCGTCAAACCTCGCCCGCTCGGCCTCCCACATCTGTCGCTCGGCCTCCCGCTCCCTCTGTCGCTCTTCCTCCACCCTAGCCTTATGCTCCTCGAGCGTATGCACCTGGGCCTATAATTTTTCACCGCATTCGGCCTGTTCGCTGGTTGGTTTCTGGGCTGGTTTGGGCTGGCTGGTGTTGGTTTATTGTGAGAGGAAAACACTGTTGGCTGGCTGGTTTGGGCTGGCTGAAACCAACAAGCGAACAGGCTGATTGTTACAAGCAATTTCGAGGAACGTAAAACCAATGAACGACCAATATCAAATTAACTCAACTGGTACGGAGGATGTCAAGTCTACCAAAGGATTACAGAACCAAGAATGTTTGGACCAGAAAGAAGTGAGTGTGCCTGCAAAATTATTTTTTGTTTGGTAACCTTATCTGATTCCTGAAATATGGTTGTTTGCAGCAACTAGCAAGGGAGGAAAGACACAATTTAGGAACAACAACTGAAAATAACAAAATGAATATGTTAGAAGATGCAGACGTTCTTGTCTGCGGGCAATATCAAAATGGTCTAACTCATACCAAGGTCAAGCCTACCAAAGGAATACAACTGTTTTGTTTGATTTGCCCTATCTTTTCTATTTTTATGCTCCCTCTGTCCCAAAGAGTATCGTTCTAGTCTTCTAGGTTTGTCCAAGAGTACTTGGCGCAACCCTCGATGAACTAGACGAACAAGAATCTGAACGAGGAGGTAGAATCCCTCCGTCGGCAACTCTAGGACGGGTTCAAAAATCAGTAATCAGTAATCTCAACTAACCGGTGGCCATGGGTCCTGACATACGAAGAACCTCAAACAGGATCCGATCGGATCGAATCGATCCATGGGCACGGGGAGTAGATCAGATGAACAACAGCGCTCAGCCACAAATCAATCGTCATAGCGGCAGTCGCTTAGGGAAAAAGGAGGAGTGAGGAAGAGTACTGACTCGGTGCCTTTCTGGCGGAGGATGCAGAACTGCTTGGGGGAGAGGACGGCGCGCCACTCCTCCTCGCTCCTCTGCTTGCGGGGGCGGGACGAATGACTGCGTCGTTGGCGTGTGGGGGCGAGACGCCGGCGGCCGTGCATGGTGGGGCTGGGGCGGGCCGGCGGCCGCCGCCGGCGCGCGCGGGCGGACGTGGCGGGATGGGGCGGGCTGGCCGGGCTGCGGCGGCGGCGAGGCTCGGGCGGAGCGGCGGCGGCAGCGCGCGCGGCCGGGCGTGGCGGGCTGCGGCGGCGGCGGGGCTGCGGCCGAAACGGTTCACCTTGCGGGGCTTGCGGGGCTGCGCCGAAACGGTTAAGTGGTGAAGCCACTTTGCCGAGAGCCAGATCTGGGAGGCTCTCGGCAAACCTTCCCCTTTGCCGAGAGCCCCCAGATCCGGCTCTCGATAAAGTTTTTTTTTTTCAAATTTCGTTCGGATTTTTTAACTAGCTAACTGCACAAAAAAATATTAAAAATAAATAAAAATTATTATTTGCCGAGAGTAGCTCTCGGCAAACTGAACAAAAAATGATATTTCTAAAAAAAAATTAAATCTTTCCCGAGAGCAGCTCTCGGCAAACCTCTTCGCCGAGAGCCAGCTCTCGGCAAACCATTGATCCAGGCCAGGTAAAAAAAAAAGAAATCTGCGCCGAGAGCGGGCCTAGTTGCTCTCGGCAAAGAGCCTTTGCCGAGAGCAATCCCCTGAAGCTCTCGGCAAATAATATCCAAAAAAAATTAATAAACACCAAACGGCTCCGGAAAAATACGAAATTTTGCCATGTTACAACTTATGCTCTCTAATGGCTATACAAAAAGTTTGGAACTCCAAAACTAATTCGACCGTGACATTGTTTGAAAATCCTAATGGATCCTTCTCAACTTTATGAAACTTATTCGGAGATGTCTCAGATTGTAAGAATCATACGCAACGACTTGTGCGAAACATTTTCAATTTTTTACCACAGCCTCCAAGTGTGATACCATGACTTCATTGCAAATATCACAATTTTCCGACTTCGTTTCCTTTTTTAAGAATTTTTAAATCGTTGGGCGACATATGTTCGTGGTCTTCGATTCGTAAAATAAAAGGTGAAAAAACCGTCAACAAGATGTTATTTGCCCTCAATAATGCATAAATAGCATGAATATCATTTTCTACTTAATTTTTTCCCGTGTTTAAATCA